>NC_056727.1:1186143954-1186183954 GCF_019279795.1 Protopterus annectens
AAGTTGTAGTTGTTCTGTCAAAGATTCAGGGTTAAAAAGTTCCTAGTATCAATTTAAAGTTTAGATTTCTTCAGGGTATATGCAGAGATGTAGTTCAGCAGTGTTCACTGAATGGCAGCCATCTTTGAATCCAGTTAGTGTAAGTTTTAAATTTTATATTAGATGGTCAGTTTGGTAGTTTGTCAAGAGAGGGAAATGGTCACAGTCTACTGTTTAGGTAGTCTGGTGGGTGGTGATAAAGGGTTTCTGTTTCTCTGGAGGGGAAACCATCTTTTGTCCCTTCCCCTTTATTCAGTCTGTTGGTCTATTTTCAGGGTGAGTGGTAGTTTTCTTGCTCTGTGTTGAGTTTTGGCTAATTACAATGAGTGGTATGTATGCCTAATGCTGCTTGTAATTTGTAACTGATTGTTTTTAGGCGAGTGGTCGACAACTCTGCCTGACATGGGCTTTTGTTTTCCATAATAAGTTTTATGCTTCAGTGTTCCAATTTCTTATGTTTTATTATTTAAAGTTATTATGAGGACATTGATGTTTAAGACTGGTTACACTAGTTATTTTGGTGTTATTATCTATGTTTGGGGGCAGGGTATGTGGATAAATCTCTAATAGCACATGTTAGTAATCAAAAACAAGAGCCACAATCACTAGTGTTTCAATTCTAAGCCTATTCTATGCTTGGGATACACATGAGACCTTCTCAGGTCTCAGAAGAGGTGCAGTACTGCAGTGGTCAGAGCTGTCACCTCACAGCAAGAGGTTTTCCAGTTTGATTCTCAGCTGGGGTGCCTTATGTGCAGAGTCTGCATGTCCTCCCTTCATTTGCATGGGTTTCCTCTGGGTGCTCTGTTTTCCTCCCACATTCCAAAGACATCCATCTGGAGTGTATCTCCTCAGGCCTCCACTGAAAATGGGTTCTGTCCCAGTCAGACATTCCCGGTAAACAAACATTAAATAAATTAAATAAAATTTGGCACGGCAATAAAAAAAAGTTATTGAACAAATTGTGTATCCTTAGAGTAGGGCATATGGAAAGAAGTAGCAAAGGAAAGGCATGTGCTGGAAGCCATGTTGAGGTCCATAGACAGGTAGGAGAGGTAAAACTAGTGCTATGTAACCCTGCATTGTATAATGACCCAGAACCAAAAAATATTTTATTATCTGTATCATAGTGTATGTAGATTCCTGGATAGGTATGCTACCTACACACACCTGTCCGCACTCAACATTTCTTTGTGTATGTCACACAGAAGACCAGATGTACACAAAATGTATACTGTTAAAGAAATAAATGGAATAGTATTTTTCATTGTAGTACATCATAAATCTAAGTAGGACATCTGAGTGCTTGTGACAGGTTGAAAATATTGCTAATATGAATTAAACTATAACACACTTTGACATGAATTGTTCAATACTGACCAATTACAGTGTAAAATATAATATAAATAGGTTAATCTTAATCTCATATTCTTTACCTGTATTCCAATATATGGATTATTGTGTATGGTGAAATCACCCATCATCAAAATTTAGCTAAACAGTTACATTAAATACTATCTATTTTATTTTACTATTGTTCATCTGGATGTTTATGCACATAACGAAATGGCTCTGACATGTATTCATCAACTGATACAGTAGTGAATTTATTATCTCTAACACCTAAGGTTTTCAGGCAGGTAGGAGGTAGCATACAGGCATAGAGATCATTGAAAAATATGCAGGACTGGATGAATGCCACCTCATTACTGAATGCCTAATCTTGTAGTTCATTAAAAATGAAACAGTCTTGGATGACATGCCATTTTGTGCACTGTGACTTTCATGTTTGTAATGAACATGTGCTATTATTCTAGGACAGCATCAACATGCCTATTATAAGATGATGTTTTTCAGTGTTTGTTTTTCCCTTCAGTATCACTTTTGTGGATTTTATGATCTATTCTTATTAAATTAAAGTTTATTTCAGACCACTGTGAATAACTGTATCATATAAAACTGAAAACGGTTACTTCATACTCAGAATATAAAAGAAAATTAACACTAAAGATATACAGAAATGAAAGCAAGCAAGATTCCCTTTTGTTTCTAGACCAACAGATACATATTGAAGAAACCAAAAGGTATCCTTATCATGAAATAATGCAGGAAAAAGAGGTGTAGTGTTTATATAATAAGTGCATTAACAGTCCAACACTTATCATCAGAAATAACTACAATGGTAAATACAAAGCATCAAAGCCTGAAGTGCATGTCTGTAGTTTCTGAATATAGCAATATATTTAAAAATGATGCTCTGTATCTCTCTTTCTTTTTTAAATTCTTCTTCAGAAATCAAAAAGAAAAGAAATCAATTAATGAAGGCTAGCTAAATGATAAAAAATAATTAAAACATCTCTTTACTTGAAATGGTCAAAATAGCACAAATTGTGTTTTTGAAAATGACAATGCTTCAAAGAGCAATTAGTGTGCACACTTTGCAAATGGAATTCATTAAAACTAACATAAGAAGGAAAAGATGAAGCAAATGAAAATATTAACTGGGAAAGCACGTAAACAGAATATGATCTGATATCATTTAGTAGACCAGTACAGATTCTATAAAAAGAAACAGATGTTTTGGAGTCCTTAAATATTACTCCAATACATAATAACATGTTTTGAACAGAACAAACAATATTCATAGCTACAAAAGTGTTAAAACGTGAAACATATGCATGTTTGATAAGCAGTTCATGCAGCTCCAATTTTCCATGGCCGGGGACAAAATCTAAACAGAAAAAGACTAGTAGACACAGTGTTATATCATTGATGTCCAAAAATGTGCATCCTTGACAAAACTTAAATAATTAAAACCAATATGCAATGTAAAAGAAAGAATGGCTAAGTGATTGTTTAGATATTTTGTGGTGACCATTGTGGGGTATATTGCATTTCAGTAAGGGTAGACCAATATACCCTTATGGAAGGCCAAATTAATGGAAAATGGCTAAAGAAATGAAAAGGCTATAAGAATAGGTTTTGCACCAACTCCACAGAACTGTGAATTTTGGAAGTCTTGTTAGAATAGTTGGAGTACTATTAGGGGAGAATATGTGGTCAAGTAGCTTAGAGAATGTTGTGTAGCAACAGTCATATGCAGGAGGGGACTAGGATTGGAAAGCCTTAGTCAAAGGGCTAAATAAAGTTCTGTTTTAGGCAATGAACCCCTCAGTCTGATAACAGATCTACACTGTGAAAATATCAGATCACCATGATATTTTTTTGCTTGAAAGTGACTTGACATATTTCTACCTAAGAGGCTGTTGAGAATTCTCAGAGATGATACACTGTAGAACAAGACTGCTCACTAAAATCATTCAAACCACAGATAAAGTCTAACTTACTCAACTTCTTGCTCTGCAAATGTACTGCACCAGATTAGCATATTATTCGTCTTCAACATCATCACTACTCAACTTCCTCCACATCCTCCTCCTATATATACTGTAACTCATTCTTTCTCCCTATACTCTTTTAACCTTAACTGTCATTGTCTTCTGTTTATCAACTCTAGCTTTCTCACAGCTATACCTCTTGTAAGACATTGTCCATTAAGTAGCAACAATGTCTAGCTGTATACTTTATCAAATTTGAAATGCAGTCCTCTGTCTTTTGAAATTTTTTGTAGACTATTACATAGTATTGTCTTCCAAATATCAGTGTAACTTTGTCTATTACTGTTGTTTATACATTGGAGCCTTTCTCCCTGAGTCTCTGCTGATCATTGGTCCTGTGTCCTGTGTCCAGTCAGATGTTCCTAGAAAACAAAAGCAATTAATCAGCCAGTAAATAAATAAATGCTGGGGGACCATCATTACAACTGTGGCTGTTAAATTTACATAAAATTAAGGGTTAAGGTGTAACTAAACATTATATTATATGTAAATGCCTTTTTGCTGCTTTACCAATATGTACAGACTAGATGTATGGAAATGCAAACAGTGTGTACTGGAAACTTTTGAATTTGACAACGTAATTTGTGTTAATGGCTAATAAACCTCTTGAAAACTCCATAAGGATAAACTGCCACAAATGGCAAAACATGTACTGGAAAATATTCACTAAAGTATTATTTTTGTTTATATGGTGTAGATATCAGTAATCTTTCACAGGCCATTATTCTTTACTGTATAAATATTTGAAATGACTGCAGCCACAATTCTCAAAAGCTTGCCCTGCATGAAGCAACAGAAAATTCAATATGGCAACTGTGAAACAGATGTAATGTGCCATTGACTTATTACATTTCCATATGCTGGATTTAATGGATAATGCCATAACTTACTTATGCAAGCAGTTGATTTGATTTATAGATAAACTTAATAAAAAGATGAGCTGATTTAAAAGCAAACATTGAAGTTGGTTGTAAAAGTTCACTAAAATGTGTTAAAGAACGATACAAGATGAAGGTTATCTCTCTTCCTAAAGGTGGCATCTTGGCTGGCATCTCTAACTTTCTGCCTGTTGCAAAATTGCAATATTATCATCTCTCAAAAATTCTTAAAAGATGTATTCAATAAGCAACTCCTCCACCATCTTCTGCAAGAATGCCTCTTAACATTACATCCAACATGGCTTCCACCCAACACACAGTACTACTGCTTCTCCCATCATTCACAGACACCATAAGCAAATACTGGTGGGACTGTGGCAAACTTGTTTCCTCCATGCTCCTTGACCTGTCAAAAGCCTTTGATACAGTTTCTCACCCTAAACTCCTCTATAAACTGTCTCAGCTTAGACTATTCCCTTCTTCATTACTATGGTTCAATAGCTATTTAACTGACAGGATACAGTCAGTAAAATGACAGAGGCACCCAATCGGCTCCATTCTCCCAGGTAAGCCACAGTTATCTTCACTATCTGCATTATTGAAAGTTGATCCCACAAATGAACATGGGTCACCTGAACCATAATCAAGTCGTATCCCTCTACACCACTGACACAGCTTCTGATTTGTTATATGTCATACAATAAACTGTACTGAACATTTTAAAATTTGCACACTGAATAGGCAAAGCAACCAGAGTGTCCATTGTAAATCAAGCATTATTCATAGCAAAATTCCAACAACTAGATTAGTACCAAGAAAGGAAGTTAAAATCTAATTAGCCAGATAAAAGTAATAAGCACAGTACTTAAGCATAACCTAATGCTTCTCCCCGTAACAAAATTGAAAATTATACTTAACTATAAATAACAACAAAACAAGAAACTGGAAAATAGACTTCAATGAACTAATCACAGTGTTCCAACTGTTTTCCATGCAATCAGTAGAAATAGAATAATAGCAGATTATGATCTACAAAAAAGTAGAAAGAATTAACAGACAGAAATTAAATCAACAAAGTAATATGCATGTAAACAGTGTTGTTGTTGTTGTTTGTCTTTTTGACTTTTTCTCGGTAAGGGGTTGCCACAGCGGAACTCCGGTCCACTAATGACTGGCAGTAGACTTTTACAAAATGCCAAGGTGCCAGCTTGACACCAAACCTTCAACAAAGGCACACCCATTTACACACGCATGTCTTTTGAACACTACCCAACCACGAGGAGGACATGCAGACTCCACACAGAAGGCACTCCCAAGCCACGCCGAGAATCGAACGGGAGAACCTCTTGCTATGAGGTAACAACGCTACCACCGTACCACCGTGGCTACAAATACAAATGTAACTTTAAAATATATAAACAACCATTTTAAAGAACTACAAATATGTCACAAAAAGCAGCACGTTAACATTCTCAATCCTAATGGCTTTATATAAAAATACTAAATCATTCAAAATAGCATGCCTTAGCATCAGAAGTTACATTTAAGTATGAAATGAATGGTAAAAATAACAAAACTTAACATAAAAATGAACCCCTGGATTCACAAAGCTTCCATGCAAAAATAAGCTTTTCTTGCATGGAAGGGTCAACGTCCGTGTAGAGCAGCAGTGTGCCTTGAATATTAATGAAGGCATGCTGCTCAGCTCTTACACGGACACAGATCTGTGTACAAGCACAGGGGTGTGTGTCTTAGAGCAGTGCTCTCACTATACACATGGCCCCTGCACTCCATAATCGCTGTATGGCAATGTAATGGTGGTGAGAGTGTCCACAAAATACCTCTCATCCTCTTAGAGTGTAAAAAATTTAGAGAAAGGAAATAAAAGTCTGGCTCACAGACTTAAGTTGATAGAATAATAGGTTATGCATTCGCATGAATGTGCTGAAGGGTATAAAGTGTAAAATGCAAATGTCTGTCAGTAATTTCTAACTGCAAACTTTAATGATTTGCTACTAATCCACCAGAAAGCCACAAGCTATGAAAAATGGACCAAAAATATAAGGCAAATATCTGGGCAGTCTGTGACAATCTGTACAGTTGAGAGGTATGATTGAAACCCACACCACATCCAAAGAAAATGCATCTGGCCAGTGATGGATAAAGATTACCTTTGAGCTATTTCCAAATCATAGGCCCCTTGCACACAAAACAAGAAACATACATGCATTCTTTGATACACCTTCCTGACTTTATTAAATTATATTCCTTGTATAATACAGCACACTTGTTAGACTTAAGTTAGAGTGCATTTTAAATTTATTGTTTAAACATTTTCCAGTAGGCGATGAAACAAAACATATGAACCAGTAATGACAAAACTGCCCTATTCAGAACATTATTATGATAAAAGTCTATTTCCTCACACAATCGCATTTTAAATTTATTGTTTGAACATTTTTCCAGTAGGCAATAAAACAAAATGCCTGAACCAATCATGACAAAACTACCCTATTCAGAACATTTCTATGATTAAACTCTACTTACACACATGCACACACACATACACACACACATAGATAGAATGATAGTAGTGTAAGCCATAGGCATCTTGCAGAACTTTTCGCACTTATTTTCAATTTCAGTTATTTTTTTTTGGGGGGGTGGGGCAAAATCCAAAAACCAGGGACACATTTTAAACAGTGCTTGTATAAATTTGGAAAGTTGCTTGAATAAAATGTTGTGTTACCACCATGAATTTCATCACCAAGTCTTAAACGCAGGACGCTGTGCACCACAGTCAGAGCAACACACTACTAAGCCAACTCAGCAGTTTCCTGAAAGACAGGAAGACTGAAACTTAAATGGCTATCATTTTGTGAATTCAGTTCTTACTTCTCACAATAGCTCTCAATGTCTTAGCACAAAAAACCTGGAGAAAGCCAATAATGGGGGAATACTGCCCCAAAATGGGGACAAATTTCAAATACTGATCTTATAAACTTAGAAAATTGCTAGAATAAAAGGTTTTGTGTTACCATTTACTTTTTGAAGAATATGAAGTCTGAAATTCAAATGCCAATCCTTCAATGATTTTTTTGAATGAGGAACAGAACAAACATATGAGGCATAAATTCTGAAGTGGTGGTGGCTAGGGACTTTAGGCTCTTTTTGCCTATACCCAAGGTACAGGGTTTGAGCTGGAGTACCTCTAACCACCAGGTGTATCCCATTGGGTATCCACACACACTTAAGCACAGAAAAACTCAAAAATAAATGGTCTCTCTTCAAGTTTGTGCCCGAGAAAACAGTACCTTTAAAAGTTAACATTCTCTGTGTAGAGCTCTGCAGGAATAAAGTCATACTCCATTATCACAGCTCTGCTCTCAGTTGTTTCCTCTAAACAAATTCATAATCTGTTCTCACGGTTCTGCAGAAATAATTGCTTGTTTCCCCTAAACAAACTCATACTCTGTTCTCACAGCTCTGCAGAAATAATTACTTGTTTCCCCTTGCAATTGCAGATTGATCCATAGCAGTTGGAGTTGCAAATAGATCCACTCAAACAGCCGGAGATGGAAATGTGTGGCTGTGAGCCCTTGAACTCAATTCTGACAGGCTGACGGAGCGGACGCCATCGCGCATGTGATGACATCAGCTCAAAAGTGTGAATGAACAAAAAATTTAAAACAAAGCTGGAAAAAAACAGAAATGAAGGGGTGCCACTTAGGAAACATGGCACCCCATTATTTGGACCCCAAAACTTGGTAAAAACTGAGTAATTCAGTACGATTGGAAGGTATGGTAGCTGACTGGGTGTGTGCATCGTACAGCTCTGTTTAGCCTAGCTTATAAATCATAAGGAGCTAAATAGGTATATACTCCAGAACATAGCAATGCAGAAATAGGGAAGTGGTTAGAACATTTGCCTTAGAAGTAGCCCTTTCTGGTTTGATCCCCAGTAAAACCAATTCATATTTTACATGTGGATGCAGTACATAACTTATTTTTTTAATAATTAGGTAGTAAAGAACACATAGTTGTTAACCAGAGTAGTGTAATTGGTCCAGATGTGAGGTGTGAGCGTAATAAAGTTGTGAACCCCCCCCCCCATATAAACACAAGTGCATCATACAGTATAGACTCACAAGAATAAATGTAATGAAAGCACATTAGGGGATGTCAGGGAAGGTAAACAAATTTATAATATGTCAAGAATGATGAATTAATCCCATACAGGTGGTAGTCCATAAAATAAAACATAAGCAATGCTAAGCATTCCACAGATATGCTGACCGGGTGTAAGCATTGTGTAAATATGAATGCTAAGCAATGAGTAGCCCAGCTAAATAGATTTGCTCATCAGTAAGCAGTGCTGAACCTGCCCCTGTAAGCACTGCCAACCTTAGCTAAGCAGGTTTGCCCGTAGCTTAGCTTAGCTCAGCATATTCAAAACCATCCAATCATGGCAAAGGGTGGGAAATTGGCTGTATTTAAACTTTGCAGATGGGAATACAGCTCATAACCGGTTGCAGTTCCCCACTGTAGGCAGTATGGCAGGTGTTGGAGAGGGCATGCACTTTCGGGCACAGCACTAGGGCATACAGGAGTCCAAGGTCATGGTAGGACTCCTAGTAAATAAATGATGTAAGACTGGTGCAGGACCAGTACCAGAGCTCCCAATACAAAGTGGAAGCCTGGTAAAGTCTCACCCATGATCTCACCAGTGCCACTGGTATCCTTCAGATTGGTGAGCAGGTATAGCACCACTATGCTGACTTGAAATGGAGGAAGAGGGAGGTCTTGGACCAGTGGGTCCAAGAAGCATGACAGAGGGGTGATGTCCCAGCAATGTGTAAGTATTCATAGCAATAACTGTTTACCAAATTCCAGCATGTGTATGTGATGGATAGCTATGCATAAATGTTTCTCTATCTTCATTGCAGCTCCAGCTTACCAGGCTGCAAACCAGGAAGCCTATACCAGCAGGTTGCAAAGGTTGCATCGCGAGGCTGTGAGTAACAATCTAGCTTGTAGTATTTTTACCAAATAAATATAAAGGAGTAGAATGTCACCTGGCAGTATTAAAAATGGTTCTATATTATAAACCTGAAAACCCTTTTGAGCGAATACGACAACAGAGACACATATAGCCCGAACTGCAAATAAGCCGAACCCCCTAAACCGTGAAATTTAAAATCTCAAATCATCATAGTCGGCCAACCCCACCACCCACTACATAATACCTACCCAAACATAATAAATAAACCACGTACATACACTAACCAAACCCTACTTCTAACCCTACACTAAACCTTACATGCATTCCTATCTATGCACTTAACCCGCACCCTAACCCTAAGGTCCGTAACTATCGCACACTTACCCTATGAAGATATACCTAAACAAAACAAATAATCCACACACATACACTTAACAAAACCCTACTTTTAACCCTACACTAAACCTTACATACATTACCTATCTATGCACTTACCTTAACCCGCACCCTAACCCTAAGGTCCATAACTATCGCACACTTGCCTTACAGAGCTATACCGCAGATGGGCCAACCATGACAAATTGACATTTAGAATTTCGCGGTTTTGGACGTTCACCATTTCTGTAGTTTGTGCAATATGTGTCGCTCATTTCCAATTCGCTCAAATGGATCTGGCTTCTAATATAGACCAATGGGTATGGTTTGTACTGAATAAAGCAGACAATATTACAGCAATAGTCTCATATAGGTTATATATAAATAAAACTGTAACTGCCTGTCAATAAAATTCAAAACTCTGGACTGGTTGTGTTTCCTCTGGTATGGTATGATTTGAAATGTGTACATGTTATGCATAGCAACTATAGCTCTGAAAGCATTAAACAATCAAGTCTCATCTGACAAAGTTAGTGCCTCTATAAGACACGAGATTAACTGATATTAACAATTTCATGCACCAAGATCTGATATCTGAATAGTAATGTTGTGTTAACCACTGTTTTCCACACTATGCTATGTCAAAAGGTATGTATAGGGATGTATGTATAAGAATGTTGTAATTACAAGGTCAGATAGTACAACAAAGAGAGAATGAGAAAAAAATAATTCAAGAAAAATACAGCAGTTTCTTAATTGCTCCTTCTAATGAAACATGCACTTGTTATATCTTTAGCAGAAACAACCACGGTCCGAATCCCGGTACTGATAGTAAGTTGTATGCATTATTTCAACTAGGATTTTGTGAAAATGTGTAGAAACAGTTAGGTAGTGTTAACAAGCATTCCCTCCACAGGTCTTCCAGGTAAGAAAAGGTATAAAGTAGCTGTAAGAAGGCTGTAGGTATACTGTATCCAACACCCATGGTCCAAACCCAAGGCTGCAAATGACAGCAAGATAAGTACATGCACCAAATGGTCTCCCCCAAGAAATATTCAAAACTGTCATGCTGTCACAGTTACTGGTCCCTGCTACCAACAACCAGGGTGACTGACAGAAATCAAGGCAGAATGTGTCAGTGCCACACACACACATGCACACACACACACACACACACACACACACACACACACACACACACACACACACACACACACGCACACACGCACACACGCACACACACACACGCACACATACGCACACACACACACACACACACACACACACACACACACACACACACACACACACACACACACACACACACACACACACACAAAGTATGAGTGCATATATGTAACCCTGACTATGTGAATATGGGTAGAAACAGTCATGTAGTGTTAACAAACATTCCCTCCACAGGTCTACCAGGTAAAAGAAAGTATAAAGTAGCTACGAGAAGGCTGTAATTATAGTGTGTACAAACATACCACTGCCCAACCCAATGCCATATCTGTTGTAATAACACCTGTAGAGTAATGAGTAGAGCAAAGATCATTAAAGCTGGGACCACTATAAGAATCTACATTTGTTAACTGACATCTCTCTCTCTCTCACCTTATCTTCACCAATAATCTAAACACATACATGAATGGGTATGTTTTCTACCAAACCAACTGCTAGGACATGTATCCTGTTGATATACAAATGCTGACATTTATTCCAATTAATGTTCATAGGTTCATAGGTTCATACTAGGCTATCTGCCCTAGGGCATTTATAAGCCTAGCCAGAGTGTGTTTGGCTTTCACCACCCATTTTAAATGAATTTTGCTATGCCCTTTTTCGAGGTTAGTATACTGTGCCTCTGTCTAACAGTGACACAGAAGTGATACCCAGGGTAAACCTACTATCTCCCATCCACTCATCAAGATTCCTCTTGAAGAGCGTCAATGAATGACTCTGCCTAACCTGGACTGGAATTTTATTCCAGAGTGAAGGGAGCCTCTGGGTTATGAATCTGTCCCTCCAGCATGTCCTATTTATTTCAGTGCTGAGGTTCAAGTCTCTCGAACGCGTAGCTCAATGGGATTTGGATTTTCTGAGGTGCAGCATGTCCATTAATTCTGGGTTGGACACGGCTTTATACATCAGGCACAGATCGCCTCTGAGCAAGCGGTATGCCACTGAGTAGAGCTGGAGTTTCTTTAACCGGGCAGCATATGGCATCTGTTTGAGCCCTTTGATCCTCTTGGTGAGGTACTTTTGGGGTCTTTTCAGTTGCTGCAGGTGTCTGGTAAGGTACATCCCAAAAGGGGCATTGTACTCAATTATGGGCCTGATGAGGGATGAGTAAAGAGGCACGATGACCTCCCCTGATCTAGATGTGAATCCCTTCATGATTAGGTGGGCTATATAAAATGTTTTTCTAACCACTTTGTCCACGTGGTTGTCAAATGAGAGATTGCTATCAACTTGGGTCCCCAGGTCCCTAATTACTTCTTCCGTACTTAATGGATTACCACCCATGTGGTAATTTGTGGGCACTTTGTTTTTGCCAAAGGGGATGACTATACACTTTTTGGCATTTAGCTTGAGGCCATGGCTCTGGCACCAGTTGTCTGTTTCTATGAGGCCCTTCTGTAGGATGCTTGTGTCGGCTGGAGAGTCGATTATGGCGTCCAGTTTGCAGTCATCTGTGAACTTGGTCAGCTACAGTCCTTCCGTGTTAGCCTGTACCTCCGAGAAATATATACCGAACAAGAGACGTCCCAGGACTGAGCCTTGTGGGATGCCACTTGTAACTGGTTTGGAGTCTGACATGGCTCCAGCAATTCTAACCATGTGGGTTCTGTCCTTGAGCCAGTTTGCAACCGATCTAGTGACATAGGGGTTTATATTTAAGCTGGTGAGCTTATCTATAATGCCCGAGTGGGGTATTGTATCGAAGGCTTTTGCAAGGTCCAGGTAGGCTGCGTGGACCACCTTCCCCTCGTCAATTGCCTTGGTGACTGTTTCAAAGAAATCAACCAGGTTTAAGAGGCAGGATTTGCCCTTAACAAAGCCAAACTGTGTAGGATCCAGTGTCTGTAGGTCCCCAATATCTTTATTTATGAGGTCCATGATGATCCTTTCCATAGCTTTGCAGACCAAACTAGTCAGGCTTATGGGGCGATAGTTTCCAGGATCCGTTGAGGCACCACCTTTGTGGAGAGGGACCACTGTTGCTGTACGCCACTCTTTGGGTACATATCCTGTAGTAAGGCTGAGATTGAACAGTAGTTTTATGTTTGGGTTTAGTTCTTCTTGGAGTTCATGTAGGACGCAGCCCGGGACACCGTCTGGTCCCATTGATGCTGTGTTTTTTTGCTTTGGAGAGGGTGGCTCTTACCTGAGCATCTGAGATGTCAGGGGAGCAGCACTCTGCTGGGATAGATATTTGCCCTTTTGGTGGTGAAGGGGTTCCCTGTTCCTATACTATCACTGGTGGCCTGTTGCTATCAATGTAACCTGCATGCTGGTCTAATGCCCACTGTGGTTCCATATATGCATGTGTGTTCTGTTTGCTATGAAAATGTTGCAAATCTGTTGTTTTGCGTTAATGGGAATACTCATGCATGCTGTTATAACTAATCCTGCAATGTGTTTACCTTTACTAACCAATATATGTTCTAAAACTGCAACACCATAGCACGTCAGGGAAGGCTGATCCCAACGGATCCACCTCCCTGACCTCATCTGGCTGTCATACCAGGCCCAAGCACATCTGGGACCCACCCCTGGACCTCCTTGTCTGCTGGTCCTGCACCACCTTCAGATGGAACCACCTCAGGGGATGGGGCTCCTCCCCACCCAGGTGTGAGTGCAGACAGGATCATGTCAACAGAAGCCAGGTTTGGGGTCTGGTGCGTAGCGAGCTCTGTAAGAAATTTGGAGATCTGCTACACCAACTTGAGGGCTGCATGGTTCAGTTAGAGGGTCAGCCTGCCCCTCCTGCTCAGCCTACAGCACAGCCACCTTCACGGCCGTGAAGGTGCAGTGGTGACTGCCCATGGGTGTGGATCTCAGTCCCACTGTATCCATTTGGTGGCTCGTGAGCTTCTGATTGCCAAATACCCCTCCCCGCCCAAGGTGTTTACCCTGCATGTGCATATACCACCCCTGTATGCTGTCTTGTCTGTCTTGTCTGTCTTCCTACCCAACTTACCTCCCCAAATATACCTACTATCCTTCCCCAACATCCAACTCTCACCTTAAAAAAAAGGCAATTTGTTCCCAAAAAAAATTTTGCCCCATACATAGCTATCCATTTGGCACGTGTCCACTGTATATATGTAATCTTGTCTAATTGGCTTCACAACACATTATTGTTGTCCTCACCCCTCTCTCTCAGGGTTTTGAGTGTCCAAATGTACCTCCAAATTCAGTATATATGCACATCTGTTGCTGTAGAAAAAATGGACAACTATGGACCTTCCCTACATCCATCTTGCACATCCCTAGCTATCTTTCATATTGTTTTACCCTCTTTGTGCCCCCTTTTTCACCACTTTCCTATCACCCCTTTTTCTTTTCTTTTAAAGAAATTAGCATGGGGGTAAGTGGGAGTAAGCAGTAGTAAGTGGGAGTAAGCCTGTTTGTGTAGTGATAAGTGATGCCTACACAGATTAAGCATTTTTTTAAGGCTAACTGCATGTAGGCACAGTTAACCAAAAGTTAGCATTGCTTACCCCCACCCAAACCCATGGAAACCCACTTACAACTGCTTAAATGTGCCTTAATCACTCCATATCCAACAGCGCTTGTTCTACCCAGCAACAAAGTAATTAACCCTGCCAAGTCTTGAACCCACGACTCAGTGAACATACCACTGCAACATCTGAGCTCTAAGCGTTGCTCTTGTTTTCTCAAACTTATCATGCAATCTGGTCATTTAACACTAATGAAAAATCAATTCCAGGACCCTATACACTACAGTTAGAGACAATACCACTATGCCATAAGAGTTGTATTAATGGCACTTGTTTTTTAAACATACCATTCAGTCTGCTCATTTAACATGAATAAAAAAAGCTAGCAGTCCCAACTTTTGAATCCTGGATGCTGTACACTGTAGTCAAAGAACTTACGACTACACCACCTGAGCTGTATAAAGTAAGCTTGTCATTAGTGTAATACCTACCAAAAAGGAAAAGTGAGCAATGGTTAGCAATGCACAGCTGTGGTTAGCTGGTGTATGACTTGCTTAAATATAGATGCTAAGTGTGGTTGTGCATAAAGGGAGGGTGGGCTAATGGATAAGGTGTTTGCCTTACAAACACAAGGTACAGGGTTTGAATCTCATAGGGGATAATTGGATAGGCTTAAAATGGCTCACAAGGGCAGTTAGCCTAGTATGAACTTATTGGTAAGCATCTCTAAGCAAAGCTTACACATTATAAGCGCCTATACGTGTTTAAGCTCTGCTTAGTGTCATGCAAACCCACGCAAATATGTTTAAAGATGCTTTAAAGTGCCTTAATCACTCTGCCTACTTCTGCCCAGCAACAAAATAAACATCCTTTGCCAGTTTTTAACCCAGGACCCTGTACACTATACTTACAGCAGTTAACCACTAAGTCATCTGAGCTGTCAGATGTTGGAATGATTTCTCAAACATATCATGCAGAACAGTCAGTTTACCATAGGGAATGTACAATGTGGAAGCACTAAACATTCAAATGATATATGCACACACACAGATACACACACACACACACACACACACATATATATATATATATATATATATATATATATATATGTGTGTGTGTGTATATATATATATATATATATATATATATATATATATATATATATATAAATATATGCACATACATATATATATATATATATATATATATATAGAGAGAGAGAGAGAGAGAGAGAGAGTGCACAGAAAATCAAACAGCCAGTAATCCTACAGTTACCACCTTCTCAAATGGGCAGAGTCTGATTCTTTTCTGGAAATGAGAATGATTGCATTAAAACATATACCCACACTCAGTGCAAAGGACATAACACCACACTTTTTGCATAAATATACATTTTTATTTGTGTACTATTTAAGTTGTTTATGTCATTTTTATAGCATTTAGGTGTTTGAAATACAAAATAACTGATTTATGCAACTATCAAGGAAAACATATGATACATTCTTGGTCCTACCATCTCAGGAAATTTGCCATTTGTCAGTTTTATCAGCAGGATACAACTGCACAAACAGGGCTTGTCCCTTGCAAAGAGGGACAGGTGGTAACCCAAAGTAATCTATAAAAAATAAGATACTCTTATGTCTTGGCCAAAGCCTTCAAGTAATACAACAACAAAAAACACACTTGCCTTGAATACAAGAATCGATCAACACTTAATTACAGATTTAGTTAAAAAGCCTCCGATTACACTTCATAGTTAACCCCCTAGGGGGAAAGTATCAAATGTTACAATGTAAATCGATCATTTACATAACAATACTTCACTTCAAACTGTACTATCTCACTGACAAACAGAACTGTGTGCAAAACAGTAAGCTCTAACTCACCACTGTCCTCATGGTGAAATGTATGAAAATGTACAGCCATATACCTTCATGTTTCTTATTAGTAATGTCCCTCACATGTTCTAACAGCCTAGGTTAAAAACATGTAATACCCCTCCCCCATGAAATGTCTTACAAGGGCATATAACAGCATTCTCTATACAATGACCTCTTGACTGTACAGGATCACACATGTTGTCTAGTCATAGCCCTCATATTTATGGCCCCTACCCCACAACATTTGTGGGAGTCTACAACATCACTGGAATGATAGCAGGAATGTCAGCACTAAATAATGATAGACCATACCTATCAACTTCTTACTGCATGACATCTGAACAAAGCCTAGTAAAAAAGTAGAGGGCAGAGGCCAAAACACAGGGCCATATTTGAAATATTGCTGTTATACAGTGAGAACGTTGCTGGTGTTACAGGATTGGTTGCAACATACCCTTTCTGAGGAATATGACATCATAAACACAAATGGATGCTGCCATGTTCTGATAGCAATAAACAGAGAGAATGCCACTGATTTATCAAGGACAACACCTGTCTGGGGAACAGGCAAAACATAGCAGCCAAACATCTGGCCATTATGTGGATAGCCCCACAGTTCAGAGCTAGGCAGACAGACTACAATCCATGCAAAGCTAGCATGAACGCACAAACCCTGTAAAACTAGTAGGATTCAAAGCATATAACAGCAATACTCACACTCTGGCCCTAGGTCTGGAACCTTATAAAAACGTAGTTGGTCTGGGTCCACAAGTCTTGTTGTAAGAGGTACTCCTACCTGCTGACTGTAACACTGCTGGCCCCACACATGAAAGATGTATTCCATACAGGCAAGGTAAAGGGACATCACCCACATGAAGTAGTCATTTATAGTAGTGGGTTGCTATGACATTATATATTGGAAGAACTACACAGCTGCTCTGCATGCAATAGCAAGTGGGGAACACTAATTGGTGCAGAGGCCATAACCTGCTCATGAGCATCACCTACAAAAGCCATGCTGCAACCTATTCAGACCAGCTTGATCCTTGTAATGCAGAGATGCAGAGGGAGAGAGAGAGAGAGAGAGAGAAAACTAACAAAAACAAACAAAACAAGAAAGACATAAACCTAAACCAGAACATGGAAGAGAGCATAAAAATTAAACAGGTATGTGAAAAATGTAAGCATGTAATTGAATGTAGTCCTTGGTCTGTAATAATTGGATAGATGATTTTTGAAAGAATTATATGTGCCAACAAGACTTGCTGTAATGATGTCCTGCTGAACAGCTGCTATGGACATAGCATCTGGTTCTGTCTGCAGGGGTCTATATTATTTCTTAAACAGCTTAGGTTGTTGAATGCTCAATGAGTGGCACCTAAGCATTGAAGTTTCAAAAATGTGAATGGCCATATAAGCAAATTCTTTCCTAGGGAAAGAATTTATTTGGTCGTTATCAGGGATTTTCCCTTTCCCCAATGTAGAGCAATCTCGGAGTTGGTATATTTAGTTAGGGGGGGGGTGGGGGTTCATAGCCCCCCCCCCACTATATTTAGGTTGAAAAGTTAATTTTATTTCCGGATGGCCTAGCAAATTCTTTCCCGAGGAAAGAATTTGCGTATATGACCATTCGTGATTTTGAAACTTCGATGCTTAGGTGTCGATCATTAAGCATTCGACAACCTAAGCTGCCAAAAAAATAATATAGACCGGTCTGAATTGTGCCATACCTGACAACTGTACAGATCTTCACAGAATGTCAAGATTTACACATCATAGTGTTTGGTCTGTTCTTCCTAACATCTATATTTTCTGGCAAATAGCTGAGGATGGAAGTCATGAAGTAATGACAAACACTTGAGTTTCATACTTCACATCCTTCAGAACAGTCATGGTAATGCAAAATGTATTATGCTATAAACTTCATAGGTTTGTAACAGGCATATTTAAGATCTGTCCCTATTTATCCCCCAATAATTTTAGGCTTTGTCTAGATGTGATGCTCTAAGATGTGGAGAGGTAGGATCGCAGCTGAGGAGCCTGACTCACCCTGGGAAAGAACAGCTCACATATGGCAACCACTAGAATATCTGTCAAACAGTCATGACTTTGCCACTGCTAGGGCAGTTAATGGGATGTTTTCCATATCCATATGTTACCTGTGAATATGAGTATTATACATGTTTGTACTGTAAATCTAAGATACCTTTATATGGCATGTGCATAGTAAAGTACTGTTGCAGATGTGTGTGTTAAATTGCATGTGATATATTGAATTAATAACATTCAATTGTACAGTGTTCTGCCGGACAACAGTCACAGTTGTGACTGATATCAGTAATCACATACACGTATACTTGTGTTATGTCAGCTATATTAATACGTTATCAATATTGATTTCCCTGTTGTCAGCCATTGATGTGGGCCATTGCCTAGAAGTACTGGTATAGCAGGTTGAGAAGTATGATTGAGCTGAAAGACTGTAAATACATTGTGCTATACGGACATAGAACACAAAAATATACCAGGTATCCTATGAGCATGTGTATGTATATGTATGTTCAGCTGAAAAGCACAAAAGTTATAACATGGGTTACAAGCAGTCCAGAAAATAAGTTGTACATGTTGCATGTGTGTGTAATATCAGTGTTACTGCATAAAACAGAAATAAATGTGTACAGCTACTGGTTGTTGCATTGCCATGACACTGATATGGGTACTACAGTAGGCATGACTATCAGGTAGTAATCAGAGAAGTGTACAACTGTGTTATGAGCCACTGTCCATACCTACCACTTACAGCTATATCAACACCCGTATACACTGTATATCCAAAGTGTACACACTCCTGTTGGAATTCCAGGTTTGTGTACTGTATGCCAATGTGACCACAGAAAATCATTTCAAAATGTTTCTCACCTCAAATGTGAATCATAACCTTTTCAATTCTATTAAGAAAGAAACAAAGCTGCTTCAAGGAAGGTGAGCAACCATTGCCAAGTGAAGATGTGTCATGATGTTAGAGTACAAACCTAGGCAAATGGATGCTGTAATCATCTCAGCAGGTGTTTACACAATATATCAGTTTAAGGGTGTGCACACACATTCAACTGGCTTACTGTACTGAGTATTATTTCACATATGGTTTCACAGAACAGATTGTTATGTTTTCAATTTATTTGAGTAGGCAATAGGTCACATTACAGGTGGGGATTGTGTTGAAATTAGTTTTTGTGGGGTCATGTTTCAATTGCACAAATACCAGGCATTGTAACAGGGGTGTGTACACTTTATATCCACTGTAGCTATATGGAATCAGCAATACCTGACCTGTAAAACCAGACTTCAAGGATAGAGTAATCCCCCTTGGGGGGCAGCAGCAATACACAAAGCACATAATAGGTTGCTATAGTGGCTGTACAAGGGGCACATAGGGCAGACCACAACTTTAAAGCAAGTCCACCTCTATCTGAGCAAGCATGTAGGTTCACAGGTGACTTCCTTTAAGGATGACTATGACTAAAGATCAGACATATCCACACCACTAAGGCCAAATGCCACAATATCTCCACATATGTAGTCAGTCTCAGAGGCAGTAACACAATTCAACCTGTACTGGGGGTAATGCGCACCTCATACACACATGCCATGGATACAGGCAGCCTACATCAGACAGGTTAGGTGGGAACAGTGCCATCCTGTCTACACCATTTGTGCAGGGGGGATATGCCACCCTGTCCACACCATTTGTACATGCTAGTGTGTTGTACAGGTGTACAGTAATAATGTGTACATGGGTGCAGTGTATTCCAGAGGAAGGGATATCACCTACTAACACAACTCATGCATCACTGAGGTGTATATTGTTGGTAACAAGGATTACGAATGGCTGCAGTGCATGCTGTTGAGTGCCATATGTCATGCATGTCAACTGTTGGGTAATGAGAGGTCTGTGTAATATCTCTGTGCCACCTCACCTGTACGTGTGTGTGTGTGTGTGTGTGTGTGTGTGTGTGTGTGTGTGTGTGTGTGTGTGTGTGTGTGTGTGTGTGTAGAAGAAAACCATAGTGTACAGGTCTTAATTTAAATTTGTCTGCCCCTCACAGGTGGCAATGTGGGTCAGGGTCCCTCCTGCAGGCAAACTGATGTTAGTGTCCATACAGACTCTGACAATGATGATAGCCATAGTGAGGCACAGGCAGGGTTGTCAGGGGCTGAATCTGTGCCATTGGTTGGCATCTCACTTTTATAAACCCCATCCTCACACACAGTCACCATGCCCACACATACCCCATCACCAGTGACCATAGATGAGGGACAGTTGGCAGGTAGTGGCCTCGAACAGAAAATTGTGGTGACTATGGCAAGTATGTCTGTATACAGCAGCCATAGCTGGATAACCGTCGAGGTCCCACCCAAGCAGATGGACAGGGGTACTCGTAGGAGGGCTGCTGGCTATCATGCCCCTGGCAGACGTGCCACAGCAGGTGTCACCAGCTGCATGTTTCAGGCTGTTATGGTGGCACAGGAACATATTGAATGTTACACCAGAGATAGTCTGAGGCTCCAGTGAGCTACTTTTCCTGCTGTATGTGACTACATCCATGATCATGCAGATGCCCACCATTATTTTGCAGAGGTCATGGATAGATGGTTGGGAGAATTGGTGGGACTCCTCAACCATGTGGTGTCTGTGGTAGAGCATATGGTGGGAGTAGGCCGTCGGTCACGTGGACGTAGGTCAGCAACACCAACATATGGAGATCTACGTGGACATGCAACATCTCACTCTCACTCCTGTTGTGGCAGTACCAACAGCACCACTGCAGGGGGACTGCTGTCCACACCACAGTGCGCAGGCCATGTGCACATGGTCCTGGCCGGTCCCAACAGGGACGAGGATACAACAGACAAATGTCATCTACAGAGGAGAGTACCCTATCTGGCTGTCTGTCTGGTGGTGCCTCTGAGACCCCTGGCAGGGCCACTCATCATGTCCGTGGCCAGACACCATGATCTGTACACTCGGCCATGTATGTTCCACAGCTGCCCAGCATACCCCTGTAAAGGGCAGCCACATGGCAGAACTGTGTGCATCCATACACACACACATCACCATCAGAGCTAGGGCACCTCCATACTTACACACACCACGTCTGCATAGGCCATTTAATAAACAACCCCTTAACCCACACACATGAAATCAACCAAATGGCTCATCATAGGCCTCTGGCAAACCCACACCACACCATGTGCATATGATGATACCTGTGCCACATCCCTGTCATCCATACCATTGATGCAAGAAAATGCTAATATGGTTCTGATGCACAGGGTGAATGTACTACAGTTCAGCAATTTAATGCTGTTTAAAGTGTTATCAGCTGGAATGTTTAATGCTTACATGTCAGGGTGTTGGTCTGCTGTCCTTTCCTACAAAGAGTGTGGTACTGTGGTAACACATTGACTGTGTCATATCCTGGGTACAGCTGAACACAATTAACAGGTCTGTATAACAGTTATTGCATGTTCCACATGGCTGATAGGTCTGAGGGGTGTTTATAGGTGAGTGCATGGTTGCTGAAGTAAGCAGCTCTTCTACAGTGGACAATGGTAAGTGTACTGGGTGGCACACACCAAATGTTTGTGAATAACCCACACACAGAGTCTTTTGTGTTGATGCAACACACAGAGAATACTCTTCAAATGGATGCACTTTATTTTGCAGAGAACTCATTTTGGCCTATGCAATTCCACCAAGACCAAATTGCCAAAACATCACATCACTAAATAATCAGTCTGCCAAATTTCATTTCAATGAAAATAGTACTGGCAGGGTATATGTCCTTTTTCCCAGTTTAATGCAATCCTGGAGTTGGTATAAATAGTTGTGCTGGTTGGGGGTGCACAGCAACCTGCTTTGGATGGTGTGGGGTGGTGTAGAACCACACATAGTGTGATTAACAACTACTTAACCTCTTAACATAAACTGGACAGTATAACAGCACACTAAGTGGGAGGATACGCACAACAATGCCCCCAATGTGGGTGGCTGTGCCCACAACAACCACCCTCAACTATATATACTAACTCCAGTATCACTGTACAGCTGTACAGTGTGGAAAAGGGCATTTACACATCCACTACTAGTTTTGATGGAGTGAATTTCCACAAGATGATTGCTTTGCAATGTTACCTTTTGCCAATTAGTTCTCAGACAAATGATCTCCTGGGAATTTTTTTTCTGCAAACTGAAGTAGATCCCTTCACACACACACACACACACACACACACACACACACACACACACACACACACACACACACGCACACACACTTACTTACTTGGCAACACTGAGATTAGAACCGCTACCTAGGTACTTATTGCTACTAATGAGTTTGGTCTTAATTCCACACACCACAGAGCTTTTAGGGTGAGGTGTGTCCCGAGCTTCCTGGAAAGTGAACAACATCACCAGGCCTTGCACAGTATGGTAATGTGGGATGTACTGTGTGTTAATGGACACTACATAGTATAACATACTGACATATACACATTGACAAACACATACAGTCACAGACACATTTGACAGACCAGGTTTTAACAATGCTGACTACCTTGTCAGTGAGTCCATACTGTTACAGAGTTTTTGCACACAGCACATGCATTATTGGGCTGAAGAGTGTCATTAGTTACCTGTGTGGTTGATGATGACAGTGGTCCTCATACAGTGGACCTTGGGACATGTACTGGGGGTACCAAAGTGTACCCAGCACCCCCATCCCACATTGGATATAGTACTCACTGAAACCCATGATAATGCTCTGACATACCCACAATCACACATTTACCAGGACTGCAATACAAACCCTTGTCTAACTATTGCTACTACAGGGATATGCATTTATTGTACAGGCCACAGGGATAGTAGGGTGAGGGTTTTGTCATGGCGCTCCTAATGTTAGAAACATCACCATCCCTTATAACGTGTATTTGGAGAATGAGGACTCAAAATGCTGTCTCCTACAAATATGCATACTTGCATACACTTGCACACACAAACACACACACAGGCTCACATTTGCCAGGACTCAGAGGGTAACCCACGCCCATCTACCCATTTGTAGAACAGTGTTATGCTGGTACTACAAGCTCCAGGTAGCTCATAGTGTGAAGAGTGTCATGAGGTAAATTTATTGTGAATTACAGCAGCAGCCCTTTCTAAGTATAGCAATGGGGAGTGTAGTGGGTGAGAAGGCCCTCAGAGTATTTTCACCTGAAAGTTTACAAACACTGTTATACTCCGTAATACACACATACACATTTGTCAGTACTGAGGTCCATAGGTGCAGGACTTCCTAGGTGTGTACCAGGCTAATGTCCATGGAGAGATGAGAAGAGTAGGGCTTGTGAGTACACTGGTATCATGCCACCTGACATTTGTCAGCAGGCCATCTATCAACTACTGCCACTTGAGTGATCCCCAGGGTGACAGTTTAATTCAATATCCACTCATCTGGTTTTCTCTTGAAGAGGGCCAATGAGATGCTCCAATTGACAAGTATGCAACATATATTGCATAACATGGCCAGTGTCTGGGTTAGGGACCTGCCCCCAAACATGTTCTGTTGACTGTGGTAGTCTGGTTGAGGTATACATGGCATGTGGTGCATACAGAGTGGGGTTTCCTAGCTGTGGCATTCGTAATACAGCTGGGCAGACATGTCAGAGTCAGCCAATCAGAGATTGCCTGTAAGCAGCCAAGATGTGACCAAGAACACTTGGAGGTTCAGGTCTCTGCCCATATAGAACAGTTGTGTGATGGCTATGGTCCTACATGTGCGGTACACTTGCAGCCTACACAGTTGTTGTAGGTGTTGTGTGAGTTACATGGCAAATGGATCATTGTACCCACTGATTGGCCTACTGAGCGGGATGTAGAGGGAGACATTGATCTTTCCATTCCATGATGACACACCCTTACTTATGCAATGTGCCACATGGAAGGACTTTCTGTCCACAGTGTCAATGTGGTGGTCAGAAGAGAGGTTGCTGTAAAGCTGTGTTCAGAGACATCCTATAAGGAGATCTGTACCCATTGGACTACCACCAATGTGGTCATTTGTGGAAAACACATTGATTCAACAGGGGATTGGGTTGTTTGGCAGTCTGACATGGGGTCTGCTGCTTTCACACTGTGGGTACCATCTCTGAGCCAGGTTGTGGACCACTTAGTGAGACAGGAATTAATGAATAGATGAGTGTGTTTGCCTATTATTCCTGAGTGTGACATTGTATCTCAGGGCTACAAGGGCCACATATGTTGTTTTGTACTCCATACTGTTCTATAGTTATTTCACATGACAGATTGTAGGACTGCAGAGTGTCCATGGCTACCACCAAAGTGGGCCCTGTACAGTGGACATTTGGTAGTGTACTGTGTGGACCACACAAACGTGTAGCAAAACATCCCCCAAATGGATAAGGATCACAATGCTAATGGCACAACCACAGACACGCACTTTCCAGGAATGAGATTCAACCCCCTACCTATCTAGTTACTGCTACTACAGTATTACACATTTATCAGAAGTGCCACAGAGCTTACATAGTTTACAGCTCTCCAAAGGTAACTTTAAAGGTGAGTGACATCAGCAGCAGTGCTAAATGAAGGGAAAGGGAAATGTAGTAAGTGGGAATGGCCTCAAAATCATGTCTCTACAAACACAGACACTCTCATACAAACAGACACACTTTTACATTTGCCTGGAATGAGATTAGACCTCCTACCTAATTAATATACTGCACTACAGTATTATGCAGTTTTCAGACTCGCTATGTAACATAAGTATTCAAAAGCTCTCCAAAGGTATCTTTAAAGGTGAGTGACATCAGCAGCAGTGCTAAAGGAGGGGAAAGGGAAATGTAGTAAGTGGAAATGGCCTTAAAATCATGTTTCAACAAACACAGAAACTCTCATACAGGCACCCTTTTACATTTGCCTGGACTGAGATTAGAACTCCTACCTAACTAGTGTACTACACTACAGCATTACACAGTTATCAGATGCACCACGGAACTTACATGTTTGAGAGTTCTCCAAAGGTATCTTTAAAGGTGAGCGACATCAGCAGCAGTGCTAAAGGAGGGGGAAGGGAAATGTAGTAAGTGGGAATGGCCTCAAAATCATGTCTCCACAAACACAGGCACACTTTTACATTTCAAAAACAAATTCCCAACAGGGAAAGAAAACTTGGAAAATGAAGAACAAAATCCCAACAATGATGTGGAACACACCGGCTTTATTGACAACACAACATTCCATTGACTAAGTGCTTCCGCCAGTAATTGGCTTCATCAGAGTCAAAGAAAACCTCTTATTACAGCAGAATAAATGGTAAAAACTTCAAACAGTTACTTAATTAATCAACCAATCATCAGTCCTAGCATAGCATAAGGTGAACTGCCCATGAAAGAAAGTGCCTAGTGCAAATCATTTCATTTAAATCAGAGAAAAAACACATTTAACAATGCATATAGTGCTTAACTTGATTTAAACATTTTAACAAAGTAACACAAACAACCATTTGATTAAAAAGTTTGAATAAACATATGATAAATGCTGTAAAAGCTTATTGAAAGTTAAAAACATTAGCGTAAAGAAAATATATATGGACAACCATAGCAGCAAACAATGCTAATAAACTTGTTCAAGCTGGAAAGGTATTGACTTTTGCCTTTGGAATTTAAACACAACTATAACAAACAATAGTTTCAAGCTTTTTCCTCACAATATTCCATCCCCATAATATACCTGTTTCAGATGCAAAATAAACATTACACCCAATATACTGAATAAACTAGATAATATTAAATCTTTGCTTTAACACAGGCATAAGGGAAATACCTTCATTAAGTCCTGGTGGTTGTGTGGCATTTAACCTTAGTTGCCACCTTACTTCATTGCTTTCAGCAAGAAGTCTGTCATCGCCACCCCTACAATTAGGTACCACCCAATCAATAACAAAGACAATTAACTTTTTAGAATCAGGGCAACCAACACTATGATTAAATAGTGCATTGTGACCATCTTTCCTTTTAATGGCACTAAGATGTTCACCAATCCTGTCCTTTAACTTTTGGACAGTTTTACCTACGTAGAAAGCATGGCAACTGACACATGTGGCAACAGAGATCAACATTGTAGTATTACAACTACATCTACCTGGGCATGATAAGGCATAATCATACCCATGAATCACACATAAGGCCCATCATTGATGTAGCAACAAAATTTGCATGACCCACTTTTAACCATCAAAGACTTATACCATCTATGTTTCTTGTCCTCAAGGATGTTTTTAATATTTTTCTCCCTACTGAATACCACCATGGGTTGAGCCCCCAACTTTGTCTTGCTATACTCATTGAAGCAAACTTGCCACAATATTTTAGTTGCTTCAATAAGAGGGGTACTCAGAGGGTTGTATTTTAAAACAAATACATCAGAATTATCCCTTGCAGTGTTACTCACAGTTTGAATACCTGATGTTAGAATAGGAGAAAAAGATGTGGACCTTTTAGAAACCACTTCACGTTTTATATTTAGAACCAGTTTTAGTAGGTAGCCTCTCTCTAAAAACATCCCTACTAAGCTATACATTTCATTCAAAAAAATCCTCTCGTCATTAACCAATATTGATAACCTCATCATTTGACCTTTTATAATACTTTTTCTGTGATGGTGAGGGTGGCAACTGTTGAAATGAAGTAGGGAGTTAGAATGTGTTTTTTTCCTGTGTATGTTACTTTGTAACCCCTTGTCAGTGATCTTAAGATGAATGTCAAGATAATCTGTTTCAGTCTGATGCCACGTGTAAGTAAATTTAGGGAAGGTGGTGGTATGATTTAAATACTCTACAAATGTTTTAACATCTTCCTCACTGCCTTTCCACAAGATAAGAATATCATCAAGAAACCTGTTGTACATCAAAATGTTTTGCATAAAGTTTGTATGAAAAATGTAGGATCTTTCCCAATGCAACAGAACCTAATTTGCATACACAGGAGTGCACTTGGCATCCATGGCTACACCAGCAATCTGGTGAAACAATTCACCTTCAAAGGCTAAATAATTGTTCCGAAGAACCAATTCCATCAATTCCACATGTTGGTCAATCTTTTTTCTGTCTATCTTGTCACATGTAAGCAAAGATCCCCTAAACCAGTTTAATCCCTCATCATGGGGAATAACTGTGAATAAATTCACCACATCAGTGGTGAGAAAGGAATAACGAATGGCACCATTGATGTGTCTCAAACATTACAAACAGTGTCATGAATCCTTCAGAATGTTTTCAACACCATTGACTACACATTGGGATCCAACATCCACAAATGTCGCCAAGGGTTCAGTCTTGTAACCCCTGACTGCCACTATAGGTCTAAAAGGTGGGTTGTTTACATTTTTGTGGATTTTGGGAATCCCAAAGATGACTGGTGTGGTTGGGTGGGGGACTGTCGAAATATTAACTTCATTCTCATCTAAGACACCTTGATATAAAGCATCCATTAAATGTAAATCAACGCCAGTATAGGCTCTATTTATTTCATTTTTCAAAACTCTGCGGTATGTGTTTGTATCATTCAAAATGTCATGCATCCTAGATGCATAGTCCATATGACCCACAATGGCTGCCCCACCACCCTTGTTGGGCTTTATAATCCTGACATCCCTATTTTTTGCTAGGTTACAAAGAGTCAATCTTTCCTCATCACAGAGATTGTCATAATGTCTAAAGAAATTAGAATTGTTATTTTGAATAATTTCCCTAAATTCTTTTTCACACATGCTTTCAAAAAGAAGAACCTCTGTGTGATTTGGAGGAATAAACATACTTTTTCTTTTTAAAGTTCCCATACAATTGTTGGTATTAATGTTAATGTGTTCAGAAAAAAAACATCCTGAGGTTACGTTTCCGAGTGTAAAGCTTCAAACTAGTAAGAACATCTGCTATGTCAAGTTTGAAAATTGGGACAAAGGTGGTCCCTTTGCTTAACAGTTTAAAATGTACTTCATTAATATTCAAACCACTAAAATTGTAAATAGTGAAACCATTGTGAACAATAGTTTCAACAATCATATCATCAGAATGCCTGGATGAATTCACAAAATCAAAATTCTTGGAATTGTCCATAATGATAGAGTCAAAACTGTCAGACCCAAAACATAGGCCTGAACAATTAGAGTCCACTAATATCTGTTGTTGGTTTGTCTTTTGTATTTGGTGCTGTAGTAGTTCCTGTGCTGGTTGCGGCCATTGTATTGGTTCCAAGACTCACCCTGCCTCTGATTCTTTAACCTCTCTGACCTCCTTAAAGGGAACGGTTGATCCAAAAAATGGTCACCGCCAGAATTGTCATTGTCCAAGAAATAACCCTCCCCATTATTATCCCTTTGTTCAAAACTATTGACATTGCCATTTGAATAAATGGACCTAGAGTCCCTCACAGGGTAAACACATTTGTTTTATAGTCAGCTTGATCCCTTGCCAGCTTCTTACATTTGGTACTAACATTGTTCTTAACAAAGTCGTCAATGTTTTTAAGAAGTTTCTGATACTGGGAGGTGTATTTTGGAAACAACAAGTCATTCACAATACTAGAATGTCATCATCATCTTCTTTCGGCTGTTCCCATTAGGGGTAACCACAGCGGATCATCTGTTTCCATTTCTTCCTGTCCTCTGCATAATGCTCTTTCACACCAACCGCCTGTATGTCCTCTCTCACCACATCCATAAACCTCATCTTAGGCCTTCCTCTTTTCCTCTTACCTGGCAACTCCATCCTTAGCATCCTTTTCCCAATATACCCAGCATCCTTCTTCAGCTCATGTCCAAACCAACCCAAGCTCGCCTCTCTTGCTTTGTCTCCAAACTGTCCAACCTGAGCTGACGCTCTAATATACTGATTCCTAATCATGTCCATCCTAGTCACACACAGTGCAAATCTTAACATCTTTAACTCTGCCACATCCAGCTCTGACTCCTGCCTTTTCATCAATGCTACCATCTCCAACCCATATAACATAGCTGGTCTCACTAGCCTCTTGTAGACCTTCCCTTTCACTCTTATTGGTAGCCGTCTGTCGCAAATCACTCCTGACACTCTTCTCCACCCATTCCACCCAGCCTGTACTCTCTTCTTCACCTCCCTTCCACACTCACCATTACTCTGAACTGTTGATCCAAAGTACTTAAACCATTCCACCTTTACCAACTCTACTCCCTGCATCCTCACCATTCCTCTACCTTCCCTCTCATTTACACACATATATTCTGTTTTAACCCTGCTGACCTTCATTCCTCTCCTCTCTAAAGCATATCTCCACCTCTCCAGGGTCTCCTCAACCTGGTCCCTACTCTCACTACATATCACAATGTCATCTGCAAACATCATAGTCCACGGGGCCTCCTGTCTAATCTCATCTGTCAACCTGTCCATCAACACTGCAAATAAGAAAGGGCTCAGAGCTGATCCTTGATGTAATCCCACCTCCACCTTAAATGTATCTGTTACTCCCACCGCAGTCCTCACCAATGTCACACTACCCTACAATACTAGAATGTAAAGCATTAATTTATTTTTCCAAGGCCGCCGACTGGCTATGATTATTTCTAATGACAATTTTGAATGACAACTCTACCAATTCACCCAACATCCTGGATTCATAATCTATACCAAACGGTAACTTCCACACTCTCAACCTCTTAGGCACTTGCTTAAGTGCCAAAGAATTGTTGAGAAACGCATTGTCCAACTGAAGTGCTCTGAATTGTTTGCACACAGACTCAAAACTGGAAAGTTGTTTTTGCAAAGTAGGTTTATCCTCTGACCTACCATTGCTTTCAGAGGATTTTTTTAATGAAATGTATACCTTAGTAGGGATGTTTTTAGAGAGAGGCTACCCACTAAAACTGGTTCTAAATATAAAACGTGAACTGGTTTCTAAAACGTCCATGTCTTTTTCTCCTATTCTAACATCAGGTATTCAAACTGTGAGTAACACTGCAAGGGATAATTCTGATGTATTTGTTTTAAAATATAACCCTCTGAGTACCCCTCTTATTGAAGCAACTAAATAATTGTGGCAAGTTTGCTTCAATGAGTATAGCAAGACAAAGTTGGGGGCTCAACCCATGGTGATATTCAGTAGGGGGAAAATATTAAAAACATCCTTGAGGACAAGAAACATAGATGGTATAAGTCTTTGATGGTTAAATGTGGGTCATGCAAATTTTGTCACTACATCAATGATGGGCCTTATGTGGTGATTCATGGGTATGATTATGCCTTATCATGCCCAGGTAGATGTAGTTGTAATACCACGATGTTCATCTATGTTGCCACATGTGCCAGCTGCCACACTTTCTACATAGGAAAAACTGTCCAAAAGTTATAGGACAGGATTGGTGAACATCTTAGTGCCATTAAAAGGAAAGATGGTCACAATGCACTATTTAATCATAGTGCTGGTTGCCCTGATTTTAAAAAGTTCATTTTCTTTGTTATTGATCGGGTGGTACCTAATTGTAGGGGTGACAATGACAGACTTCTTGTTGAAAGCAAAGAAGTAAGGTGGCAACTAAGGTTAAATGCCATGCGACTACCAGGACTTCATGAAGGTATTTCTCTTATGCCTGTGTTAAAGCAAAGATTTAATATTATCTAGTTTATTCAGTTTATTGAGTGTAATTTTTATTTTGCATCCAAAACAGATATATTATGGGGATGAAATATTGTGAGAAACAAGCTTGAAACTATTGTTTGTTATAGTTGTGTTTGAATTCCAAAGGTAAAAGTCAATAGCTTTCCAGTTTGAGCAAGTTTATTAGCATTGTTTGCTGCTATGGTTGTCCATATATATTTTCTTTACACTAATGTTTTTAACTTTCAATAAGCTTTTACGCGTTTATCATATGTTTATTCAAACTTTTTAATCAACTGGTTGTTTGTGTTACTTTGCTGAAATGTTTAAATGAAGTTAAGCATGATATGCATTGTTAAATAATGTTTTTTATCTGTTTTAGATGAAATGATTTGCACTAGCCACTTTTTTCATGGGCAGTTTGCCTTACGTTATGCTAGGGCTGATGATTGGTTGATTAATTAACTGTTTGAAGTCCTTACTATTTATTCTGTTGTAATAAGAGGTTTTCTTTGACTCTGATGAAGCCAATTACTGGGGAAAGCGCTTAGTCGAAGGAACATTGTGTTGTCAATAAAGCTGGTGTGTTCCAGGTCGTTGTTGGGATTTTTTTCTCCACACTTTTACATTTGCCTGGACTGACATTAGAACTCTTACCTAACTAGGATACTGCACTATAGTATTATGCAGTTATCAGACATGCCACGGAACTTACATGTTTGAAAGCTCTCCAAAGGTATTTTAAAGGTGAATGACAGCAGCAGTGCTAAAGGAGGGGAAAGGGAAATGTAGTATGTGGGAATGGCCTCAAAATCATGTCAGTACAAACACAGACACTCTTGTACAAACAGACACACTTTTACATTTGCCTGGACTGACATTAGACCTGCTACATAAATAGTTATTGGTACTCTAGGGTACACAGTTATCACAAGCATCACACCCATATAGGGCTGAGGGCTAACAATAGGAATGTGTACAGTGACTGAATGCAGCACATGTTGTGATATTGGGCAATGGGATGTGTACTGGGTGGGCATAGAGTAAAACAGTGATTTCTATCTACACACTCTTGCCAGGACTGAGATTCAAACCCCTACCTATCTACTTATTTATTGTAGTAAGTTACACATTCATTACACACAATATTGAGCTTACAGATCTGAAGCTCCTCCAAAGGTACATCTTAGGTGACATACATACATTACTGTGGTGTGGGACTATGGGATATGTACTGGGTGGGAAAGGCTTCATAATGGGACTGTCTCTCTCACTGTCTGTCTCTGTTTTCCCCATGTCTATGTGTGTGTATGTTTTAATACTTGTAGTATGTTGGGCTTAGATATGTGTGTGTATCACACAAACCAGATGAAGCTTTGCCACATATCTGCCACCTACAGCTGGCTGTGGGTTTCCCTGTACAATGTGTATATGTGTGAAGACCAAACAGTTTACATTCTGGTGTGTGTGCACAGACATCTGCAGATAACAGATATCCACAGTCCACTGTGTTGTCAGACATGCTTTATTTCTCTAAGAGTAGGAGCATGCCTGGTGTGTCCTTCTATATTGAGTGTGGGGATCCATTCTCTAAGTGTAGGAGCATGCCCAGTATGACATTCTATACTGATTGTGGGAATCCATTCCAGGGAGAGTTGTAATCTAGTCCAGGGTTTTGTGTGCTACAGCTACACCTAGCAACTTGTTTTTGCAGGATATCTGTAGATAGGTTGCCAATATGAACACACAATGGGCCAAACATGGGTGACACTGTGTGTAACTATGTTTGCTATTACTGTCTGTGTTGTGTGTGTGACATGTTCTGTTTTAGAATAGATGTTTGGACATATGTACTGTTTTACACTGTAATGTATTGTGTCATCAACTACTGACAGATATCTCATTGGTTGCTCACAGTTGCTTACCAGGGAAATACAAGAAAAATGCAGCAAAGACCAATATTGTGAGGCAAAGGCTAGACATTCTGGCAGACTCCTGCCATTGTGGAGGGGTGGCTACAGACAACTGAGTGATGGGCCTATATAAATGGTACAGCACCTTGGTGGTATGCTGGTTGTGTATCCCCTTCTTGTGCATTTCACAACTTAACTGAATGGCCATATCCTGCTGTGAGTATACCTCTCAGCTGTACAGATTTACCCAGGTTATACAAAGCCAGAAATCATATATCTGATCAGTTTCCCTTCACATTGTTATTTACAAGTAGGTTTGTGGTTATTCATTCATGGGTTTGCAGTCAGGGGTAAGTATGAACAGACATTAAAGCTTCAGACTTCACACACTCCATGACATCCATACTTCTAGGCCCCCCCTGTTATTCTATCATCTTCCCAACATTATGGAAAGGATATTTCAGGAATATCTCTATAGCTGGACCTTTATCACTGCAGTATTTATGTCTTGGTCCACAATTCTTGCACAACTACATGGAGAGGCATGATACTGGAATTTGGTAGCATGGAGTTGCATTCATTTTCTGTTTACTGTGGTAGGTTGCTAGTTAGGACCCCATGACATCCCCCTATGATGGCAGTATGAGTGAGGCATTGGGGTTTGTCTGAGGCCTGTAGGCCATGTGAGAGTAATGCAGGCCATCTGTATCAGACCAGGGCATTCTGTCACTCACACACTCCAGGCTGCAAGCCAGTGGATTCCCCTGGGCTGTCAGTGGAAAGTGAGTGAGGTGTTCCTAGCAATCCTTCCTGTTCATAGTGATCCATCAGTCTGGATGTGGGAAGGGTGCTGCTTATGGCTAGAGACACACCTGCATTGGACAACTATTCAGCACATTGAGTCATGTGTGTTTTGTCATAGTCAGTGGGGTAATTCTGTAATGATTCCAAAAGCAAAGATCTCACCTGTGAGATACCTGTGGGTGTTGGGGGGGGGGGGGTGGCCTGAGTACATGTGCAATATGTCAGCTTAGGGAACCTGCATCACAGGTATAATTGGGACCTTATCCATATGTCACCTTGTGCATGACCATCGGCAGTCTGGCATTAGTATGTAAGAGTGCTTTGGTGATGTAGCAGTGATTGGGCAGACAACCAGCATTCCATAGTGGAGGGACAACTAATGTTATGCTAACCTCTAGATATATAATTCCACAGTTGTGTGCAGCTGAGAGTTATTGTAGGCACTGCATAGGGTACTTCCACCTGTGTAGTGTTTTCATGTAGGGCCCCCTGTTCATGGCCTGTCCAACTTTTCACCGTTGACTACTATTGACATCTGGACAGTGTAAAACCATTAACATGGGTGTCACTGAGAAGCACATTGGTTGGCACTGCAGTTATTGGGCATGGCCCTCTCAAGCACAGTACTGTACCTAAGCCACTGAGATGCAACATGCAGACCTACATGTTGACCACTTCCACACAACATTAAACACACAGAATACTAGCACACTGACCCCTGCATATTGTAGACATGCATCAATTTATCATGTTGATTGGGACATCTCTGGCACTCTGTGCTCCACTGATATTACTTTACAGACTTACATGTTACTGCATTTCTACATGAGGTTGTGGGTGGGGGCACACCTGATGACTTTACACATTTGCAATGACTGTAGTGGTGTTTCCCTTACTCTGTTTACTTCCATTTAGTATTGTATTGTGACCTATCTTGCATAAAGAAGGCATCTCAGTAGAATACACATGTTAGATTGTATTTGCATACATTTCAGTTTCAGACTTCTTGCCCTTCAGAACTATGATGCAAATGCCAGACCTGTTATACTATGTCTGTGAAGGTCTGTAGGGGGGCTGTTCACCATTGCCAGCATTTGAGGGCCTTAGCTTGACCTTTCTCTATAGTCATATACACCTGCCCTGCTGGGTGAGGCTGGGGGTGGGTATGTGAACCCTCATTGACAGCCATGTGTGTGGCCTATGGACAAACAGTTATTTGGGCCACCACATGTACTGCGGTGGGAGTTATCACCTTGTGTACTACTGCCTAGTATGTTGACACCGGTATTTGTTATGGATTTCCTACTGTTCCATATAGCTGTCAGCTGTCTGATGCTATCCCATTTGACCACACAATCCCCTTGCATGCTTGCATCCATACTATAGATATCAATATCAGAACATATTACTACATTCACTAATTGATAGGAGGAGTGACTTACCTTGTGCCTGGGCCAGTACTACAGATGGTGCTGGAGGGCTGACTATGTCGGATGCATGCAGTACACTGCTTATACATGGTAAGGCACAGGTAGTGTCATGTTTGGCATCCCTTTTACTGTATGTGCGAGTCAGGGAGAGGTGTCATTCCATGGCTCCTTACCATGTCAGTGTATGTGCTATGCATTGCCTCTTTGCCAAGGCATGGGCATATTGGGCATGCCTTCTACTGCCTACATGGTCAGGCTCAGGAAGGTCATCCTCCGAATCACTCTGTGCCTGTGATGGCCTTGGCAATGGTGGGGGGGGGGGCTGTGTGGCCCTGCCCCGTGCTGTTCCTGCTGCAGCTGTTTCCACTGGATCATATTGTGTAGCATGGCACATACTATGAACATTTGTGTACATGTAGCTGGAGAGTACTGCAAGGCTCCACCGGATGTGTCAAGGCAGTGGAACTGTGACTTGAACATCCCAAACACACACTCTATAATGATTCTGGTCTGTGCGTGTGCCTCATTATGGAGTTCTTGTTCAGGTGTGTGTGCATTTTTGAGGGATGTCATCAGCCACGGCTCCAGTGTGTAGCCAACATCCCCCACTAGGTGGCTATATGGAATGTCCCCACTGGCAAATCACTGTTAGAGCTGTGTCATATGCCAGATATGGGAGTCATGATAGCTTCCAGAGCTGCCAGCACACACATTTTTGATAATGCCCTGGGCATCGCACATGACCTAGCAGTTGATGGAGTGGAAGCCCTTGCAGTTTATGTAGACCCTACCCCACTCACCATCTGGTGCTTTGATGTGTATGTGCATGTAGTCTATTGCACCCACTACATCAGGGTATTCTTCTATGTGGTGGAAGAGACGCATATTGCTGGTCAATGCCTCATGGGTGTTGAGGAAATATATATGCTCACTGACGTGCTGACATGGCATCCTGGAAGTGGTGGAGTTCCCTGGATGCTGATGCCTGTGAGAGCCCCATGATATCCCCAGTTGGTCTTTGGAAGGTACCTGTGGTTAGTATTCTTAAGCCTACACATACCTTGGTATCCATTGGGATGGGTTCCCCTCTGTTAGTTCTGTGTGTGAGGCAAGGCCAGCACAGCTCACCAATTTGCTGTAGAATCTTCCTGCTCACCAATTTGCTGTAGAATCTTCCTGTCCACCCTATAGCGCTCCACTATTTCCAGCTCATGTAGCCCCTGGTAGTTTACCCTGGGTCTGTATACTCTTCTCCTCCTCCTCACTGTGGGATGGTCATCAGCATTCACATCCTCACCACCCATAGCGTCTTGCACATATTGATGTATGAGTGTGACAGCAGCCCCTAACATTTTGTTAGTTTTGTCAGGTAAAATTTCCCCATCTGTGTACACCGGTGGTGTAGAGTTTGTGGGAAAAACAGACTGAAAGGTGTTTGCATAGTTTATAGTAGTGTGTTGGGCTGCTGCCTGTGTAATTGGCTGATTCTGATACATGTAACCTGCCAGCTATGCTGGTTCTCCTTGATTGCCTTCCTACTGCTGTTTCCCCTTCTCATTTCCTCCCTGTTTAAGCCCTGATACACAGTGCTCAGATGTGAGCAGTGCTGCTATTTCCTGTTTTTTATTTTTTTTGTTTGTTTAAAACCTGATGCATGGTGCACACACCCGTTTAATAAAGGAAAGCAGTGCTCAACAATGTAAGACACACCCCCTTTCACCCCCTTTCTTAGCTGTGCTTAGCTAAGGGCAAACAGGGGCCACAGAGCTCCAATAAGCTTGCAGCATGCATGATACACCCCCTTATGAGGTCATCCATCTCTTCTACTTATACATTGGTGTTGCTGCACCTACACAGTTGGGTGCAAGCTAACACTCAGAGGAAATCCGTGATTCAGTATCAATCCCCCGCATAAACCAGACTGTTAATTCATAGTTACCGCACTCACACTGAGCCTTCCCCCTTAGCAACCACTATTCCCTGGTATTGTTGCCTTATGCATGCCATTGACTATTATGGCAAAATGCAGATTTGGTTATAAAAGCTTATTTCCCCCTTTTTTTATTTTCCTGATGATCCTGTTTGCACATCGGTGCCCTATACTTAAATGGCCGAGATCGGCCAAAAAAAAATAAAACTTGTTTTTATAAAATTTCAGCCATTTTTCATCTCAATGGCCATATATTTGGCCATTGACATGCCTATTACATAGAATACATGCTTTCTTTTGAGCTGTCATGCCTCCGTTTTGTAATTTGCAGAAATGTATTCGGTTAGTAACCAAATACATTTCTGAAGGTTACACTATTCCTGCATAGACGCCTGCCTGCTTCCTGGATCACTAATTCACCTCATTTGCATGGTTTTCTCCAGCAAATGATGTAATTAGCATGTGACAGTGGTGTCCATGTAGGAATAGTGTAGGGGTTCTCGGTCACGTATTAGGGACTCAATCCTGGATTGCGCGTTGGCCATATTGCGTGCAGCAGCTCTTGCAGTATTCCTGCACTCCATGCAGAGCTTGCTGAATCTGGGGGGAAAAGTGTGCTATAGCTGCATGTATTCTGTGGCTCAACACTCTAGAACCAGGTAGCACCCCAGAAACCAGCACAGAGCGAAAAACAGGCACCAGCAATAATAATCTAGACAGGAAAACTAGTCAATCTACATAAACTGCTATAAACTTTGATCCAGTTACTGACAGTGAACTGAATGATACATTCAAAAGCCTGCCTGATACAGATGACTGTTCTTAATTAAGTAATTAAGCAAAATCACTACCTCAGCAACTACTCCCAGACAGTACCAGTCCACCAGCAACCAGGACAGAGCTGCCTGATGCTTATGGAGCAGGTAGGGCAGGGGTTATGGAGGGAGCACTCATAGGTTGGGACCCTGAAGTGCTGGATGTCACTGCTGTAATCTGTGTAGAAATGGTGGGCCGATCTACAGTGTACGGTCTATCTCTCTTTGCTGAATGTCATTTTTTGTTAGTAGAAATATATGGGAACAGAACATTTTTAAGCCACATAAAATATTCAAAAATAAAAAAATGGGAGAGAAGGGGTGGGTTAAGACAAAAAAGAAAGAGAATTAGATTCATGGCATGTAACATGACTATAATTTCACTACATACACATTTATTTTTATGCATTCTATAAACATTTGCCACATACAGGTATGCTGGGAATATCTTACTGTATTCTGACATTAATCAGTTGCATGACTATGATATCATAAATACAACTATTTATTTCCATGTTGCCATATTACATATAATTACAATATTTATTAGGCTTACATAAGACTTGATGCATACATACCCCGTGCCTCTCTGAGGCAACTTACCCTCTCATGGCACATCACCCTGTTTGTCAAAATGTCTTCAGTTGCTGTACAATAGTTAAGAAGACAAGAAGAGATGTGAAAGCATAATGATTACCAATCTTAACTGTCTATTGCATTTTATAAAACTGAGAGCTGATGGGTCAGTATACTTACACAACTTAGTGGTGTTAGCAGTTGTAAACTCATCCTCACATCAGCTAAGGAGATCTTTCTTCCACAGTTTCAGGTCCCTATAGTGGTGATGACAATTCTTTTCAGGGAATGTGATGCCAGTTGCACTGAAGACAGCCTTGGCTAAGCTGTTCCAAGTCTCAGTCTGATACTGAGACCAGTCCCCCTGTAGCAGCCTACGGCTGTAGAACTTCTTGAGGTTCTGATGAAAGTATGTCATAAATCTTGAATAATAATTTCTTCATTCCCTTCACTCGGTATGGATTTGAATGCCAAGGCAGCTGTGTTTTGGGTCCACATCACTCACTCATTACAAATTCTGAGCAGTGGTGCCAGGAGTGTTTACGCTAATGATGACTATGGAAATGAAGTTTTTCACTTTTTCCTTCACCTGTAAGACCTGATTGCACTCTACCAAGCAACATGCAAATTTCAAAGGCAAAAGAATGAAACAATATATATTCCTCACCACAAAACACAAGGACAAACATGACTTGCATTTTCATTCATCAACAGTTATATCATTACAAAGACAGATGCTGCATTTTCACATCTTCTGCAAACATTAGAAGTAACATGCCAGGATGTGTCCTATAAATTATCAGCATGTCATGCAGTGTCAATGGCTCAGAAAGGGGACATACAGACAATGACAGCAGGCCACACTTGGCAGACTATATGCAATTAGTCAGGACACAAAGTATGCCACGAAGAAATACTTCCTACTGTGAAGAGGGATGATTGTGAGAGTTTGTACAGCATGTCATACAACTGTCCACAATAATCATGTTAATCCGTTTGTGTTATAATACTGTATAACCTGTTATATGATACAACATCCCTTGCTAAAAATATTATTAATGAAGACAACAGGTGACTAAGCAACAGCAGCATCTTTGCAACTTAAACTCACATGAACTATAGATAAGATATAGAACAGTTGTTACATACTTTAGCATATGGATTTCATGCTCAACATATAATTCTTCTATAGTTTTTATATACCCATTTAAAATAAAAAATATCTGCAAGCTGGATATAAACCATATCATCTGTCCTGTTTTTTTAAACTCATTTTATTTACACAGTGTTCTGCAGTGATACTTAGGTGAAATGTACATATTATACAGGTCCAGCAGTAGAAAGATCAGAAAATGTTACTTTGTCATTTGCTTAAACATGTTTAGATGAATGTGATGCTGACAATTAATTTAGGCTAATAACAGCCCACACCATATTAATGTAAGGTGGCCAACACTGCCAGCTGTTTCTTATCTTAATTTTCTGAGTATCTTCATCTTTTCTCAGCTTAACTAACAGAAATGCAATACCATGGACATTTCTTTGCAGCTTTGTTTC
>NC_056727.1:1186188954-1186246454 GCF_019279795.1 Protopterus annectens
CTATAGTGATAGAAGTGATTCTTTGAATTGCTGATCCAAGTAAACTGAAAGCTGTGAACATTTATAGGTGAGAGTAAATGGCTAATCAACATTAGCCACTCCTCTAGAGTTTTGCACTTGCATGCACCTTCCCCAGTGAGACTGCATTAGTTGCTAAGACACCCATGGGGGGACACCTCTGTGATAGATAGATAGTGTCTCTAAATCAAAAAGGCTTACTGCATTGTGGAAAGCTTTCAAGATAAGGCTTATGCATTGTAATAAACCTTACTAAATCTTAGGACATATTATATCATCAACATGTCCGTCAGAATCAATGTAGTCTTGGTTGAGGTGTTGAATGGTGCTTTGACATATATTGCAATTTTCTAAATTTCACATTTTTCCTTGAGGTTTGATAATACTAGACTTAAATATAATTAGTAAATAGGTATGCAATGACATAGTCTCCTACATGAGAAAAGATGAGTCGCTATGCCTCACATAACAGAACACTTAAAGTTATAGAAAAGCGCCACTCACTTGATCTTCCTTAAAAGAACAATCTTTAATGAATCAGATATTGAAATAATGACTGACATCATTGCATTTATTGTGATGCCAGGGGTAATGTCAAACTAAAGAAAATCAGATTAAAAATATAATGTATTTTTTCTTTCTCTTCTCTCACTTTGTCTTCTTCTATCAGAGTGCTTGCTCTCATGGTTTATTTGTCTTTTTTGTATATAAAAGGATATGGAATGTTGTTTGAAGTGGGCTGGATCTCCAAGCTTGCTGACATTTATTGTGCAAGTAACAAAAGAGAGATGAAAGACCAGAAACTATCTTTTTAGATGTAATTTTTGATAGGATACAAGGTTTGCATATCACCAAGTCACATTAGGCTAAAAAGAAAGGAAACAGAGATGTGGATATATAATGGCAATTTCTATCATTACATGACTGATGTGATTACGCTTTTGTTCTTGTGAAATTAGATAAACTGGTTTAACTACTTGTTTTTCCTCCAGTCAGGCAATAGGAAGATGATGTCATATAATGATCATGAGGGGACTGGGGACAACATTATATGTAACTGTGTACTATGTTTGTGATGGAGCCATCTAAGAGTACAACTAATTCATTTAGCTATCCTAATATACTTAGGGATAGTATTTCTGTAGTAAGAAATAGATAGATAGATAGATAGATAGATAGATAGATAGATAGATAGATAGATAGATAGATAGAGATAGACAGACAGATAGATAGATAGATAGATAGACAGATAGATAGATAGATAGATATAGAACTTTAATGCCTATAGCTTTTTTTTACATTCTGCCTATTTGTATTACCTTTTATTTTATTTTACTTCATTGTGTGAGCCTTAATATATATTTTAATTTATATTTCCATTGTTTTCTTTATTATTTAAAGCAAGTTCATTTATTAGCTATTAAGATTTTGTGGCTGGCCTTCATTATGTTTCTGCACTGTTATTTATCTAAGAAGATGATAAACATTATTTACATTGTTAGTTAATAATCATTGTGGAACAAGTCTCCCATAAGACTGCATAGGCCTACTGCCACTGAAAGAGTTATTCATTAGTGTGTTTACATCTGTTTTGATTAAGAGCAGCCCAGTAATTGTGTGGTCCTGATCCTTGTTCTAGGTGGTGGCAGTACTACTGCATCAGGAAGAAATCTGTGAATTGAATTATTCTGCCATCCTTCCTTGAGAATTTTGCCTGTGTACATACGTGTGTGTTTATGTGTGTGTGTGCATGTGTGTGTGTGTGTGTGTGTGTGTGTGTGTGTGTGTGTGTGTGTGTGTGTGTGTGTGTGTATTTTTGTGTCCTAATATTTCTTTGCGTGAAAAGCAATTACAGTAGATGAAGTGGCACTGAAAGACATTGATTCATGGAGGCAGTGGTGATGAAGTATCCTGGGGCGCTTGGCCAAAATCTCAGGCCTATAACTATCCTGAGTGCAGTCAAATCTGTGTATGGCTGTTGGAAGCCCATTCCAAGGACAGCAGTGCATGTTCCTTTTATGTTCTTGGGGCCAGGTTGCATTTTGTGAAGCAAAAATAGAGATGGACTTTTGTGCACTTTCTTGCCATTATCTCACCTTTGGAGAGCAGTAGTGGGATTCAGTCTCCAGCTTTAATAGCCTTCTGGGCAACACACTGGCTGGCATGCTGCCATCTGGCTATCACACGGTGGCAGTGGCCATATTTCCCCACCAAAGTTGTGGCAGTGATGCCATCTCTCCATCATACCTGTATGTCTAGCTATCTCTTTGTCTATCTATCTATCTATCTATCTATCTATCTATCTATCTATCTATCTATCTATCTATCTATCTATCTGCCTCTCAAACCATATTTCTGTTTATCAGCTTGTCTATCTTTTTATCTTTCTAACAGAGGGAGAGACAACTGTGACTGAACTTCATTCTGCAACTCCTCAAGCTTGTAGGAAACTTTCCAGGGTATAATTTTCCCTAGCTGCCTCTCTACTCAAGTAGATGACACCTCATAACCAAGCAAGGCATGCACTGGCCTGACCAGAAGCCACATCTCTGTATGCCAACATGGATATCCACATGCACAAGCTGTTGTCAAACCTAAATTGTGGGGAATAACAGCAAAACGATCTCTGGCATCTATCGTGACAAACAAAAGGGTCATCTGTGAACAAATTATTGTTAACCCTTCTCAAAAAATCTCATGAATTCTTGTAAATATTCATCTTGTGTCTTGATATATATTTTACTTGACATCAATGTAATTTACATTGTCATGTGTCTTAGAACCCTTAGCATCAACAGTTGTATATCAAAAATCAAATTTATCAGTTTCTATTAGTTTGTAATTTTTCTATTTAGTTTTGGGTGTATTTCTTAAAGGACTGATTATGATTAATACTGACTTGATTTTAACATGTATGTTGTATTAATTATTGTTAATCAATTCACTAATGATGCTGTGATTAGCAGGATGGGGTTTACATACATATAAGTACAAATGGAACACTTTGGATTTTATCTCTGATGAAGTCCTATTTATTGCCTTAGGGACAAAAGCGCTAAGATCCATTATTTAATAAGTTTGGTTGGTGTGTTTTAAGCAGCATGGCATAGTGTTTCATTGCACTGCTATATTTTGAATCTGATGACAGCATGTGCATTTGGATATCCATGTTAGCATACAAGTACACTGACTTTTGTAAGGCTGGTGCATGTCTTAGATTACACCTCATACAGTTTTAGGTTCATAATTCCATAAGTTAATATTAGGCTGTTGATCTGGAGGACCATCAGTGGTCTGGCTACAGTATATCCAATAGCTGGTACCCATTGGCATATCTAATTTTGTACCCGGTTTTGACTCATCCAATTGATTGAGGAGCCAGACCAAAGATGTATTTATGCTTGACCATCCAGGCCCTTCTTATGTTCTGGTGGAAGTTAAGGTCTCTTGAGTGCCTGTTTAGGATATTATTTGTTTTATGGATGTGCAAGTGGTCACATAGAACTGGATCCTTTGAGGCTTTGCAGACTAGATAGAAGTCAGCTCTCATGAGTCTGTAGGAAACAACAAAAGCAGAGAATGAGCTAAAGTGATCTAGATATCTCATGCTGTTGATTATCCTAATGAGAAAACACTGTGGTCTGTCAGGCTTGGTCAAATGATTAGACATCTATATACCAAAAAGGGTCATTTTACTCTACTACAGGCCTGACGAAGGGGGGAGAAAAGAAGCATTATGATGTCTGTAGATCTGAAATAAATATTCCTGGTGATTAGTCTGACTAGGTAAAAGGATTGCCTGAAAAGAGTAAATATGGTGATTAAAGGATAGTTCGTTGTCAATGAAAATGTCTTTGGCCCTATTGATTGAGTCAGCTTTCAAAGGGGTGTCATCAGTGTGGTAGGTACATAGGTACCAAGTTTTTGCAATGATCTCAATGCTTCATTTCTTGAGATTTACTTTTAGGCCTTGGTCCAAGCATCACATCTTGGTGTGTGTTCCTCAGGAGAGATTAACATACACCACTTCATGGTGTGTATCAGTCTCTCCTGAAGAATCTGGAAGTCGGAAGGAAAGTTAATGGAGAGGTAATGATAACTCCAACTTGCAGTCATCTACAAACATGGTTAGCCACAGGTCCTTGCTGTCAGCCTTGACATCTGACAAGTAAATATCAAAGAGAAGTGGTCCTTGGACTGATCCCTGCAAAACACCACTGGTAACTGCTTTCTTCAAAGAATATATGCCTTCCACACTAGTATTTTATTTTATTTTTATTTTACATTTGTTGACTGGGCTAGTCTAGCTAGATATATATCCATTTTCAGTAGAGGCCCGGGGAGAAAAGCTCCACACACATATACAAAAATATAAAAAGTATAAAAATATTGTTACATGGTAAATACAGGATTAATAAACCAAGTAAAACAGGAAGTTTTTACATTTCAGAGATCAGAACACATTAAGAAAAGTAACGGTGAACATAACATAGTAGATTGTGTGAACATAGTTGATTGGGTTCTGTCAGCCATATTGCTGTCCAGTTGGTAGCATAGTCATTTACATTTAATTTGATTAGCTTATTGAAAATGCCTGAATGTAGGATAGTATCAAAGGCCTTGGCCTGGTTCAGGTAGGCAGTGTAAGCTGATTTTCCTGAATATAATGCATTAATGGGTTGAACAAAGAAGGTTTTAGAGGCAGGATTTGCCTTTACCAAACCAAAACTGGCTTGGATCCAGGACTAATGGTCTGCCTCTGTCCTTGTTAATATGTTCAACAATAATGCATTCCATTGCTTTGCAGATAAGGCTGGTGTGGCTTATAGGCCTAGTTTCCCAGATCATACATGGGTCCCTCTTGTAGACAGGCTGACTACCACAATTCTCCATTTATCTGGCATGAATCCAATGGAGAATATGAGGTTGAATAAGCTAAACAGGAAGTCTAACATTCTGTGTCTGGTTCTGACCAGAAGGCAGCTTGGCACATTATCAGGACCCATGGAACTAGTGCACTGACCATGCAGAGAGCATTCAGGACTTGCTTAGAAATTATCAGAGAGGTGTGGTGTGGGTATGCTAATAAGCTGAGAAATGTTCAGGAGGGATAGCAGATTAAGTTAGATATGAATTTGTCCACTAATATATAGGCTATATCCTCAGCAGATGAGTAAGTATGGCATTATGCATTAGCCCTGAACATTTCTGGGCATTACCTCAAAGGTTTCTGACACTATAGAAGAAGGCTTTGCGGTTGTTCTTAGCAGTGTGGTAATTTTCAATTCATTTTGTATTTTGAGGATTTAATTTTGTTTTTAGGGCGGCCGCGGTGATGCAGCGGTTAGCATTGCTGCCTCACAGCAAGAGGTTCTCCAGTTCGATCCTCAGCTTGCGTGCCGTCTGTGCGGAGTCTGCATGTCCTCCCTGTGGTCATGTGGGTTTCCTCCGGGTGCTCCCTATTTCCTCCCACATCCCATAGACATGCTGTAGGTGGATTGGGCACTCTAAATTGGCCCTAGGTGTGAGTGTGTACATGTGTGTGCCTTCTGTGGAAGGCTGGGTGCCGGGCTGACAACTCTGCCAATCATGAGCAGACAAGTGATCTGCTGTGGTGACCCCTAACTGGGAAAAGCTGAAAGAAGAAGAAGAAGAAGAAGACATCTGTCAACCTTTTTGAGTCCATCTCTAGATGATGGGACATTACCTTTTTGTTTTTACAGGTTATGTGTTTCTTTTGTTTGTTATATAGATACTTTATATGAGAGTTTGCCATAGGGAATAATTCGTGAATTTGACATTTAATTTATGTTTTATGAGAACAGATGCCTTAATGCATACTTTGAGGTGGGCATAGAAATTATCCGCAAATGTGGCAGTGTGCAAGATAATTTCATCAAGGAGAGGAGGCTGCTTAAATTTTATTAGGTCATCAGTTAGCTAGATTAAATTTTCCTTAGAGTAGTCTCTAAATACAGAAAAGGTTTGTCCTCATAGTAAGTGTCACTGTAGTTAGATTTGACCAGTGACGTTCTAACTGTAGGTCTTGAGTGTAGAGTGACTATAATGGTGAGAACCAGGCACAATATTTTTAAACCCCTAGTTGGTACTTGAAGCAACTGATACAGGGAGCTGGCATTAAGGAAGCTGAAGTGGTATAAGTTTATCATTTAATGGAGAGTTAGTTGAAGTCTTCAAAGAGAGAAGTTTTAGGCTCAAAAAGGAGGGATGTCAATTTGTTTAGATATGCCTTATGGGCTGCAAGTGACATCAATGGGGGTACAGTAGTCAGCTATAGCACGGCATGCAGTTTTACAAACTATGAAAAGGATATAGAGGAGCTTAAGGCCATTGTCCTACTTTAACAGTCTGTCAGTGAGATGGCTTCTTAGGAATCAGACAAGCCACATCCAATAACACAGCAATTGTCCACATTGGCTTTGAAACAATGGTAGGTATTGAAACCCTGCACTGTGGGGGTGTGTGGGGGGGGGGTTGCTGTTGCTCTTTTGAAATCATGTTTCAATATCTACTCGAATATCTATATTTTCAAGAATTAGGGATGCCTTTAAGGAGTGCAACATTTTTGCTTAGGCTTCTAGCATTGAGCAGTGTTACCTTTATACAATTTTAATTTTGATTGGCTATGTGGGTAATTTGAGGAAACTGACCTTGTCTAAAAATGCACTATGGGGAAGGAAAGTGACCTGGCCAATATGCCAAATCCATGAAGAAAGAGGTGCAAAGTCAATAAGGGTCATCAGTCAACTCTTCCCAGGATGATATGCAGTGGAGACCCCTAGAATGACACCGATAATTAAGCCAATGATTGAAGCCAGTTATCTTTTGGTTGTATTGCGGTGCCATTATTGGTATTGGGGGAATATTGCTCAATACTAGTTTACACCAATTTCAGATGCATATCCTGAGAGCTTCATCATGTCTCTCTTTTCCTCTTCATATGATCCAAGGAGGTATGTCTCAAGTCCTTCACTCCCATGTGCACAATGACCATGTCATATGTGTACTTAGGGTGCCCTGTGAACCTGCCACCTTACAGAAAGCTAACTATTATTCCATCTTTGCACAGCCTGATGAGTGTTGCATCTATATATCTCTGACTATAGCAGACAGACAAAACAAACAATGAGTGTAAAACACGGTAAAGGCACATAACAATAAGTAATGATTTCTTGAAGACATATATTGCCTATAAATTATTTCAGATATCCCAATGGCAGTTTTAGTTCAAATTTACAGGTCACAGTAGCAACCTGGGCTCAGAATGCCCACATCTGGCAAAAGTAGTGGAAAAGATGATGCACAATACACCTAAAGTAAGCAGGAACTCAACCTTAAATGATATTGCTCTCTGCAAGTGTCTTCAGCTAGGCTCTGTCATTCGTATGTGTCCACAATAGTGTGTGGGTGTGTTCAGCTACATTCTGTTTTCCTATTAGTATAGTACCTGATAAGTAAGTGTCAGAAGTGATACCACTTCATAGTTTCTTGATTTATTTATTTATTTTTTGCAGACCCAGATGATGAGAACTCTTAGAATTGTCATAAATAGCTCTTAACAGTGCTCAACCCTGCTGCAGACTAGGCAGCAGTTCCCAGATGTAGTGGGGGTTTGGTTCTGGGGGCAAGTTTATTTAGGTAGCCTCAAGCATCCTTGATTTAATGCAGCCCAGTGAAGTATAGTATAGCAATGATGTCTAGAGACACACTTTTTTAAACAAGACAGAGCACACAAGTAAATCAAAAAACACAATGCCCTTGCAACCAGTAGCAAATTTCATCCTGAACAATTAGCAGTACTGCTTACTCACAACAGGAGATAAATTGTTAAAGTTCTGAATTTACCACAGCACAACGAATACAGCAGAGTATTTAAATTCAGCACCAGCACACCTTAATTTAAGTGCAAAACCAGAAAATTGTACTTCGCAGATGTAGTGGGGTAGGGGTTTGGTTCTGATATGAAGACTTGTTAGGTATCCTAATTCATCTTGTGTATTCATAGCCCAGCAAAGTAAAAACTCTTTGGAGGAGGGTTAAGGGAATTTTTATATCTGTAGCATGTGTCCTGTCAAGGATCCTTGGTGGAAACAAGATGCTAAATAGGAAGAGTCATCTTGTCATTTTGTACATAAGCGAGCAGGGCTGCTTTAGGGTTGTGGCACCACTGAAAATGAGTAAAATTCCTGTAATTTGCCTAGGTGTACTTATCCAGTAAATATATGTCTCTTAAATCCCTCTTATAAACATTATCAGACTATAATCATTTCATTTATGAGTTCAGTGGAGTGATGATGCATCTGGGTTAGATAAGCTAGATGGTCATGTACTCGTAAGTAGTACCAGTGGCTAATACGTTGTGGGAATTTGGTCTGCAGTGGGAGGGTGTGCCTTGATCTTTTAGATGACTAAATAAACTGGACACCTAAAGTATACCCTTGTTAATAAAAGCATTTATAGTAACACACAAAAGTATTACAGAAAATTTTGTAAATAAGAAAAAGACATTTCAGAATATAATTAATTTATCAAGCTATTAGGAATGAATGGAATGATCATAAAAAACTCTATACAGAATAAATTAATAATCACATTAAAGACACCTATTCACAATAAAACTATAGCATTTGATGATGTCATGTTATATAACTCGTTTTCTTCAACCCACCAGAAAAGTATTGATGCTGAATGCACTACTTAACCATTTATTTTCATGAGCTGCCATATGAATCTACTGTTTGTTGTCTAGTTGCAGCAATAGATAACTTGTATTACTACTGAGAAAATATGTAATTTGCATATAGATGGTCATAATTTAAGCCTGTACTAGCCTTTATTCTTCTGAAATTGCTTGGGCAATGCATTATTCAAAAATCCTGGGCTGAATTTCTAAAGGTCACCAGGAAATGCTCATGATGTTTCATATTCAAAGACAGCCCTACCATGGTGCAAGTTGCACAATGTAACCATGTCAGGCTGTCTCTGGGACTATGCTATTATATGATAATGAGGTAGTTCTGGGAAGAGGCACATGTTAATTAGACATATGCTCTCTCCTCTATAACTGTCTTTAGGAAGACATATAGGATTCACTCAGCCACATAGATTAGAATGTGCACTTCAATCACGTGTTCATCCATCATGATACAAGTACATACTAGTGAGTTTATTGGTCAGGTAGGTATAGAAGTTGTATGTATTTGTGTTTGCAAGGAGCTGCATGTGTGAGTCTATGTATGAGCGTGATTCTGCCTAGGAGGTATCAGTAGGAGGATAGAGGGGTTCCATTAGTTCATGTGTGTATGGATGAATGTTTGTGTAGGAGTGAATGCTGTTGAATGGATGAGTATGGAGGTAATTGGCCAGGATGTTTGTAATACTTTCACACAACCTTAGAGTAACAGGCAGGGCCTTCAACATTGAGTGGAGGAAAGCATTAGACACCATCGATAGTACTCTCACTCAGTTATACCAATTTAAAAAGTATGGAGATTGGCGGGGGGAGGGGTGACACTAAACAGCAGGGGGTAATAATAAAAATAAAAAGTAAAAAAAAAAAAAAATAGGGGAGAAAAGGGACTCCTACCGTGTACCTTTTAAACAAGACACATCTGCATTTGCCCACTGTAGTAATAGTAAGTTAGTACAGCAGGTGTTTTGTTTTCTATACAGTAAAGATCTTTGGCCTCATACACACTACCTATGACATCTTGTCTCTTACAAGGGGGAGGTACATGAGATGTTAGAAATACCTCTCCACCTCATAAATAGGTTTCACCCTAGCATCCATTTATTAAATACTATGTAGTATAAACCCTGTGTTTCTGGCATTAAAGACCGATTGCAATACTCTATTCAGGGGAAATGGAGATATTGTAGACATTCTGGCAACAGGGACAGGCACGAGGCATGTGGCTTTTCTATGTTTTTGTGTGTTATAATGTGTGCTGGTGTGTGGGGGTGGTTATCATGTGTGCTGGTGTGGAGGTGTGTGTGTTATAATGTGTGCTGGTGTGTGGGAGTATGTATTATAATGTGTGCTGGTGCGTGGGGGAGAGTGATTGTGGAGGACGAGAGCCTAAGCTCACACAAAACTGCTACCACAGTTACCTATCATGGAAATTGCTGATATGGACTTCACAGCAGCTCACCTTGCCCCCCTTTGTAATGGGTGCTAACCATAACCCTAATGCTACCCGTTCCCCAACTCTAATCCTACACCTTACATTAATAAAATTCTTCCCATAACATTGCCACTACACACAACACACTCAGACCCACAAACACACACAGACACACGCTAACAGCACTATATCTGTCCCCTTACCCAAACTCTAAAATAGACATACTTGCACACAAACATACAACACTTCTCCCTGATACTAAACTATACTCACTAACACATGCGCAAACACTCTAACCACCCAAATCTCACTCACCTGTCTCGTCAAACTACATCGTTGACATTTGGACCTCTTGTCTATCTGTACCACTGACATTTAATGCTACCCCTGAGTTTTTTGACCAAATGCACATTCAACAAAATGCAATGGACCCATAAATATAAATATCTATGTTTTTGTGTGTGTGTGTGTGTGTGTGTGTGTGTGTGTGTGTGTGTGTGTGTGTGTGTGTGTGTGTGAATTAAATGATTGTATTGATGATACTGATGATAGTAAACATACTTTTATGGCGATAAGGTGTGCAAATGAGTCACTTAAGTAATACCTTTCTCACATATATGAAAAACCTAGGGAACAATTTATTGACGTAAATCCACAAGTCATGGAAACAAGTTTCTTAATCCTTCAGTGAAATCATCTCCTAAATTATGTAAACTAGACCTCTACATATCACTTTTTTTTCTATTTAGTTCAAATTGGTATTCTCCATTCATCTCAAAAGGATTTAAGTGGATAAACGTTCTCTTCAATAGGGCCTTATCTAGTTGTCATTGGTGGCTTTCTACATAACTTCTGATTTTATTTTTAATATTACTTTACATTGCTGTATTATTTTTAGTGGTTTAGCGAGTGTTACGCTCATAAGTGTTCATTTTGCAGTTTTATTATGTAACTTAGTTGGTTTAATCATAGAATTTAGCATTAAATCCAGTTTCATTGCCACTATTTTTGACTAGATGTTTGGAGTTGTAATTTCCTTTTATCTTATTTTGTTATTTTATTTTAATTGTCTCAGTTGTTATTGATGGACATAGAGTAGTGACACAGTTGGCTGATGCCAACAGAATTGTGTTAAATAAAAAAATCCATTCTCTGTGACTGATTGCACTTTTTCGCATCTAATTATCAGTACTGACTAGAAGAATTTGTATAGGTATATGGGTTTCATGCAATTATGCAATCGTTTGAATACACATCTTGTCAGGTGTGCAGCTATGTGTTCCAATGGACGAATGCACAGATGAGCATAAAGTGGCATTAACTGTGTGCAATAGAGCAAGCGTCCTGACACCATTCCTTTGCTATGTCAGATTTAATGTATGTATAGTAGTGTCAGTATGAGGTGCTGAAACAGGCTTGGCCTCCTGCCAAAACAAACCTTTAAGATAAGGTAGTAAATGGACCAGTTTCTTTTATTTTATTTATTCCCAGTGAGTCTAGTAAATGATTAATTTGAAACCATGGCTGCAGACACTACCAGTATTTAATTAAACCAAGTGTCACATATATATACTAGATAGATAGATATAGATGCGGGTTCCTTTCAGATACTCAGTGCTTCAGAACATCAAATTTTATATAGTTAAGACTATATGAACAACATTTCAGAACATCAGACTGTTTGTACTAAAGTGATTGTACAGTAGAGATTAGGGAATTTTCTCTTTTCCCTAATGCAGTGTGATCTCTGAGTTTGTTAATATATATACATATATATATATATATAGATAGATATATTTATATATATATATATATATATGTATATAATTAGCAGGTACTAGGAGGTGCAGCCTCCCTATGTGAGGCGTGAGTTCAGGGGAGCTTGTCCCTGCAAAAACACAGTTTTTGTCATTTCTTTATTGTTCATGTTTCTTAAAGTTGGTCATGTGATCTCAGTGTTCTGAAACCTTGATGTTATAAATCAGGTCCATAGAAACGTATGGATACACACACGCAAAATCACAAGCATGCACAGACACACACACACACACACACACACACACACACACACACACACACACACACACACACACACACACACACACACATACACACAAATATCAGTGATACTTGGAGAAATAGCATATACTTGCCTGAACAGTAAGCTTGACAATCATATAAAACTGAAGTGCAAGCATTTAAACAGAAATCTGTCACACTGACAAACCTTAAACCAAAGGAGGGAATACTGAGTAATGTAGGGGGAAAATATCGGTTCAGATTTTTGTGGCAACATTTTTCTACTTACAATACTGTTTCTCACACACACACATACAACAAAAAAAAGAAGAAAATACTCACAGTTTTGTGGCTACCAGCTTTTTTTGTTTGTTTGTTATTGCGTGTGACAATACTTTTTGGAATACAGTATCTTAACGTTTACCTTTCATTTAAACTAGTTAAATAAAATGCGATTACAAAAATGTCCCACTAATTAAATATAGTGCAGACTTGTATAAATGAATTCTGCATAAGGGGTTTTAGTAGGCTGACATATCTTTACCATGATTTATAAACATGGATTATGATATTGACAAGCAATACACAAAAGAATATCTTCAAATCTTGCAAATGTTGTGACAGGTGATCTATGGTAGCAGATTTCCCTATACTAAAGAGCACTTGGGGACTGGTACGATTTTTCCTTCTGTGAAAAAAGGCATGTTTGTTTTTTTTACCTATCTGCACTGATACACCTGCTCAGTTCTGTAAGCTGAGCAACACAACAGCAGTAAAGGTGCATCAATGTGATCAGATGCACTATGCAATTCTGGTCCTATAACACATATAACTGTAACCAGACTGTACACAGTTGTTATACTGAATCACTTAATTTCAGAAATGATTACTACATTAATCCCATGATGTCCCTGGTGGAGGGTAAGAACTGGACATGGGAAGGCATAGTCAAATAGAAGGTTAGGGTGATAATCTGGCTGAGCCTTCTACAGGGGTGGAGATGAGAAGTTGCATGTCCCAACTGCACATCCATTACCACAATATAAACACGCATCTGAAGGGGAGGGAGAGGGAAAGTAGGTTTAGGCCATAAAGTAAACCCCCTGGCAGATGGTAGACAGCACCACCCTCTTAGGACACCCCTACTTTCCACATTGTCCCCAGTCAAAAATTTAGTATAAGTCTGTGGGTAGAACTGAAGTGAATAGTAAATCCTGTGATGGATGTGTGGCACTGGGGGCAGCTATCAGGATGAAGTAGTGGTGCAAAGAATTCCCCAACATAAAAAGATAAAAAAAAAAAAAGAAATGTCGCATTAAAGGAAGTAAAGATCTGGCTCAGAAAACTACATGATTTGAGGTCTGATGGTTCTGGTGGCTTTACACCTAAGTTCTTTAAAGCATGTGATACATTTGTCTCCCCTGTCCTCTAGCATATCATTAATACTTTGGTGTTTTTTGGATTTATTCTGGACTTTTGGAAAACTTCCACAGCAATACTTTTATTTAAGGCTGGTTCACTATACCACATAAAATACAACAGGCCAGTCTCCCATCTACATCCATTCTTAACAATGCTACAGAAAGCAGTATCACCTGAAGTCCGTAGCTATTTAGACAGCTACAAGCTGTTGAATTAAGGCTAACACATTTCTGTAGGGGTCATAGTACTACTAATATCTTTTCTAATATGGAAAAATGGAAATTAACTAGTGCAATCTTTAGAGATTTAATAACTAGCTCTATATTCATGACTTCAGGTTCTTCTCAGGACTTTCATTTTATGGCCTTGATTGAACCCCAGTTAATCAGTTCCTAAGTATTCTCTCAGTTGTTTTTCAGGTTAAAGACAAGCCATACATACTCTTACTATTTTGTTCTTAGGGATATCACAACAATTAGTATTAGAGATGGGTCTATATTACGATGTCAAAAAAGTTTACAGCAAACACCAATTCATCAACACGTATTCAGCAAAATTCACTTCCGCGATTCACCAAATACTTAAATGGCAAACAAATACTTGCTCGATGGACTAAATCTAGCTAAACCAAATCCAAAATATACCAACTCTGAGATTGCACTACAGTGGAGAAAAGGGCAAAATTGTGTAATTGGTCAACTACATCTTTGCCCTGTAATTATTCAGCGAATCACGGAAGTGAATTTTGCTGAATATGTGTTGAGGATGTGGTGTTTGCTGTAAAGATTTTTCAGCGATGTAATATACACCCTTAGAGATACCCCTTGCTTAACATATTCATCTGTGTGTATGCCTTCACCATACCCAATATCCTTTTATATTTCTAGGACAATATAAATACGGAAATCCAGAATTCAGTCAGCAAAATGGACATGCCTTGGCAACCATTCATTAGTGGTTCAGTCAGATTGATCTCATCTTGAATTTAAAAAACAGAAGCTATGTTAATTGGTACCCAAGCCAGACTTACTACAGTGCCAGAAACTTTTTTAGGACCCAGTCAGGGTGCATATCTCAGTACTGTAAATGCATTCCAATATCTTAGACAATGGTTAGAACCAGCTTTAACTTACACAGTTAATATGGACAAACTCATTACCAAAATATATCTTTTACTCAGAACATGTACAATGTTTCTCACTAAATGTCCAAAAAAAATAATTGAATACAAGGGTGCGGTGGCCTTTCTTGGAACACACACACAAGTCATTCCAGCAAGTTCTTTCAATGATTGCCAGAGGCCACAGATCTCTATGAATAAAAATCTGAATCTTCATGCTGAATAATCCTGATAGAGAGCATCACCGTGCCAGTCTACAAGTTACAAACTTGTTATAACTAAAGCAAAAAGCTACAATAACATGTTGCTCTTTCAATTACATAAGTATGTATATAAAATTCTGTCTCATTTTAGCGTACTCACTGAAAAGCCCAGGCACCACATGCACCTTCACCTGTAACCACTTCTCACTAATGCAACCATCAGAAATGCTATGTATCTGCAAAGCTTTTATATGTGAAGACACCCAAATTCTTAAACATCCTTCTATTTGCACTTAGGTACCTAACTACTTCAGCCAGTTCAAGTCTACAAGCCTACAATTATAGCCTTCATTTCCAAGCAAACTATATGTATTTTTCACACTATGACTTAGCTTGCTGTTGTCATCCTTCTATACTGAACTGCCACCCACTACTAGAGAGAACTAACGCTTTGCATCAAGTCACTAGTCGCAGAACAAATGCATCATTAAAGCCTCTGCTCTGTCCTCTTTGCAATAATGGATGGCAGCTGTTGTTATTTTGATATCACTGTCTTCATAAGATACTCCATATTCAACCACATCTACAGTAGCAGGTGGTAGCTGTTATTTTTTATCTATATTCATTTACAGTTGAGTCCTTTTACTTGTCAAAAATACAGTAGTGAACAGGCTGAAAAGGTGAATATCTACTGTCTAACACCCCCTCCATAGCCCTACAGTAATGGTATTGACTTGTCTTCCAAGTTATAATACTACATTTCTTATTCAAAAACAAGTTAGCACTGCCTTTTTTTCTTACTAGCTTATGGTCACAGCAGAGGCCAACAGTCTAGCTCTTTCAAGCTTTTTTACCAAAATCTGATGACAGTAACACAGGTTCATAGGTGCATACTAGGCTATTATTCTGTGAGGAACTTTAGAAGCCTAACTATATGTTCCTATTAAGTTTTTAGCCCTTATATTTTAAGCATGAATAATGCAGAGGCAAACATAACATTTATATGTGTCCCATATCCATGAAGGACAAGGACACTACACCAGGTGTGAACTTGTGGTTACTCACCCAGTCATCCAGATTAATGTTTGGATAGTGTATCAGGAATACTTTGTTTTATTGGGACAGGAAGATTATTACAAAGAAGTAGTATTCCTGTGACACATATCAATCCCTCCAACGTATTCTGTTTATGCTGTAAGACACTGAGATCTCTTCTGTGGATGTTTATGCCCTCATTGGACTTGCAAATATGCAGTAGGTATGACAGGATAAGGTCTGTTGAGCTTCTGCTTGTAAGGTAGAGATCAGTAGCATGACAGAGGGAAGAGGAAAAAAGCTTTGAAATGGCCTGCATAGCTTTTTTTGATGTAGGCTCTTCATTTTCATAGTAAAAAAACATTGTGGGTATTGAGGTTATGTCAGATGTTGAGACAGGTACAAACTGTAGGAGGTATAATACTTAATGATCAGCCTTGTAAGTACAGAATACAATGGAACAATCACATCCATAGACCTGGATGCCATATCCTTAGTGATAAGCTGTGGAAGGGAAAATGACAAAATAGTGGATACATGGTGATCAAAGGACAGTTATTTTCTGCGTACGTTTCCAACTCCCTAACTACTGGATCAGTTTTCAAGGGTCTGTTGTCAAAGTGACAGTTACAAATGACTTCTAGCTTGACAAAGGATACTATTATATATTTCTTGATGTTTAGTATTAGACTACGGTATTAAAACCAGCTATTGGTTTGGGAAAAGCCCTGTCGGAGGATCTTGGTGTCCTCTGGGGAGTTTATGATTACTTCAAGATAATAGTCACATAAAACTTGATCAGCCATAAACCATTAACAGTAGTTTTGATATTGGAGAAGTGAATGCCAAAGACTAGTGACCAAAGGACTTAACCTTGGGTTACACTGCTTGTGACAGACTGTTTTGGAAAGATAAAGAGACATTCACATTAATTTTTGATTTGAGAGTTGGTTGGTATCCAACATTTTAAACAGGGATTAAAATGTAACTGGGATAGTATATCTATGATATCTGAGTGTGGGATGGTGCTGCATGAATTTGCAAGGTCTAGATATGTGTTGGGTACTGATGTGACCTCATCTATTTCTTCAGCAACCTTTGTGAAGACATCAACTAAGTTAAGTAAGCAGGATTTGCCCATGGCAAATCCAAACTGGCTTGGCTCAAGAGCATGTAAGTTACCTATGTCCTTCCATAATGATCCTTTCTATAGCCTTACAGATGAGACTAGACAGACTTATGGGTTTATAGTTCCCTGGGTCTGATGACTTTCCACCTTTGTGCAAGGAGATGACATTTGGTGTCATAGGTTCATAGTTAAGTACAAGGCTAGCTGCCTTTCTGGGTCATTTTAAGCCTAACCATTTCCCTTTTTCCGCTTAAATTAAACTATCCAATTTGGTTAGAGATTGGACTTCTCCATCCCTTGGTAAATAATTATACATTACCCCTAATGAGAATAACTGGGATCGTACCATAGATAATTTGAGGGGATCCATACATGAGACAAAGCATTTAAGAGCTTCCTATGCCCATTATTAGTACAGGAGGCAGTCCTGGGGCAAATTTTCAAAATTTCCCCATCCATAAATCCAAGTTGAACCTAAATATGGATGGGGATGAAATTTGTTTTATGTGGATGAAGAGTCCGTTTCAGAACAAAAGTATCTGCTGCAAGATATACCTGTCTCTCCAAACCATTCTGTTGATGTTGCAGAAGGGGTTTAGATCCATAGACCAAGTATTTCTGATGCCGTTTGACTTGCTGATGTGCTGTAAATCTATCACTTTTAGGTTGGAAGTTGCTTTGTATGCCAGATGCAGGTTGTTTCTTAGCAGTCTGTAGGATACAGAGTATTGTTACAGGGCTTTGTCTCAGTCCATGTATGACATGTTTAGGCCTTGTACTCATTTTAGGAAGGTATCTCTGTGTAGGTCCCAATTGTTGCATGTGTCTGGTCAGATACATGCAAAAGGGGGCATTATACTCAATGAATGGTCCAATGAGGGCTGAGTAAAGGGGGCCAATGACATCCCTAGATCTAGACACAATCCCACACTTTCAGTGTGGTAACTCCCATAGGTAGATGACTTCCCAAAGGATATAATAATGCATTTTTTGGCATTTAGTTTCAGTGTATGACTTTGCTACCAGTTATTTATGTAGGATAAACCTACATGCAGGATGGCTAATTCATTTGAGTATCCAATGACTGCACATAGCTTGCAATCATTTTCAAATGTATTCAGCCAAAGCCCTTTGTTACTGGCTTTTAAAATTTGATAAAAGTAGATGCCAAGCAGGAGAGGTAACAGGACAGAACCCTGGAGAGCCCATTGGTGATTGGTCTCCCTGTGGAGTTAACTTCTCCAATTTTGATTTCATGAGTCCTATCTGTGAGCCAGATGGCAATGCAAAAGATAGCATGTGTTTTACCCCGTTTATTTAGCTTTTCTACTATGCCTGAATAGAAAATTGTGTCAAAAGCTTTGGCCAAGTCAATGTATTGGCCCATGATTCATATGGGTCTGTCCTCTATTTGTTTAGTACAAAGACTGTTTGGACACTGCCTTTGAATAGCTTCTGTATTGGGTCTGATAGATGTCATTTTAGGTTGGCCAGTAAGCAGCCTGGCATATTAACCAACTCTGTATAAGCAGTATTCTTAGCCTTAGATCATGCATTGATGACTCCTTTGTGGGAAATTTGATGTAGGTATAGATTTGGGTATAAGATCTGGGAATGTAAGAGGGGAGAAATGTTGAAGCTAGATCTATATTTATCTGCTAGTAGATTGACTATGTCCTATGATTTCTATCATTGTTAAAAAAGACTCTGTAATCGTCCTTTGCCTGAGTTTCTATTTTTACCTCATATCTGGCTTTGGTTGATTTGATCAGGATCTGGAGTTCCTTGTTAAGTTTAGCAAGACCTTTTTTTTTTTTTTTGCATCTTGAGCGTTACATTTGTAATGATTTTTTTTCTTATATTATAAAGAGTGTTTGTATCTGGGTTCTACCACAGGGGCTTATTTTTGAATTTGGCATTGTATTTACTTCTGAAGAGGATGAATGCACCTGTGCAACTCTTCACACTGTTTTTTTAATTTATCATAAGTGCTAATTGTACATCAGTCATTTTTTGGACTTAGTAATTACTACGGATCCAAAAAAATGACTGATGTACCATTAGCACTTATGATAAATTAAAAAAAACAGTGCTGTCATTTAGTAATTACTATGGATAGTACTGCGGTGGTGGTGCTGCAGTAGCGTTGTTGCCTCATAGCAAGACGTTGTCCCGTTCGATTCTCAGCTAGAGCGTCTTCTGTGTGGAGGCATACGTGAATGGGGAGTGCCTTCATTGAAGGTTGTGCATCAGGGCTGGTAACCCGGTACGTAAAAAATCCACTACCTATCATTAGCGGACCGGAGTTCCGCTGTGGCGACCCTTAGCCTGGAAAAGCCGAAAGACACAAACAGTAATTACTACGGATGTTACAAATAAACAATTCCATAGCCAGTTGTTTTAAAAATCCACATTTATAAATAGCTACCTGCATTTTACTAGTATGCATCCAAAGTTTATGAAATGGAATACAGTGAGATGGAAATTTATACATCTTAGTTGGTTAATTGGTAATGATAATGATTTTACATATGAGTTATTGATATTCTATTTCCAAGTTAAATGTTATTTCTGATGAAATTATTCAGAAGCAGGCTGAGAAATTTCCACCCATTTTCTTAAGTGGTTATGAGGCAAGAATTAGGAATTCAGATAATTTTGCATTTAAGAATTCTTTTGCGTTGCCCATATGCAGGGATATAGAGCATATTAAGAATATTTTTTATACTGATTGGAATATTGCTCTTGGTAATAAGGACTTGGCCAATACAGTTTCTGCTGTTCCCAGCTTTACTTATAAGAAATATATTAATTTGTCATCCTTTTTTTAATAGATTTAATTATTATATAGTAGCTTCTAATGATATTGGACCCTTTTGCACTTACAGCTGCCATTTGTGTATGCAATGTCAATATATATATAGTCATTCAGCAGTTATTAAAAAATCTGGCAGGGTATTGGAAGATAATAGTAGATATTCCTGTAAATCAAAAAATATAGTTTACTTAATGTATTCTGTCTCCCACTCAGCATTCAATGAGGGAAAAACCAATAGGAACCCGGTAGAGAGAATATGCAAACATACTTTAGCTATTAAAAATAAAGACTCTAACAATGCACTAGTTAAACATGCCCTGGTTGTTTCTTTTAAAAAGTTAAACTTTTTTGTTCTTGACAGATTATTTGATATTAGTTGAGGAGGTGATCTTTTCAATATGCTTGAATGCAAAGAGGCACATTGGCAAATAGTCATGGAAACTGATAAGTATTCTGGTCTAAATGTGTACTAAATAACCTAGCCCAAAAAAGCAAAAAAAAACCCACCAATGGAAGACAAACTCTACTCCAAAGCCACAAACAGTACTTAAATAAATTCAGTGTAAGCACTTTTGTTTCCAACAATAAAACAAACATCATTAGACAAACAAAATGCACTACCTCACTTCCTTTACATAAGAAATGGTACCAAAAATACAAATAATCAATTGATTGATTAATTAATTAATTAATTAATTAATTAATTAATTAATTAATTAATTAAAAAGCCACTGAATAAAACACTGTGTGAATACAAGTAATAGATCCTAATAGCATAACGTTAAAACACTGTAAACCTATATACACGAATACTTGAACAAAATACTTTAAACTGAAAATGTATATGGTAAAACTACAATATATTGAATCCTGTAAATAATGTAAATAATGCTGTATATACCTTGCAAGGGGATAAGTGCATATAACACATATAAAAAACAGTTAAAAAAAATATATATATATATATATATATATATATATATATATATATATATATATATATAAAGATAAAACAAGCCAAAAAAAAAAAAAAATATATATATATATATATATATATATATATATATATATGTGTGTGTATATATATATATATATATATATATATATATATATATATATATATATGTGTGTATGGTAGAATATAAAAAAGCTGAATCAAATATTATCAGCTTTTAGCTTTAAAATGGGCTTAACGGATATATGATTGTTGAGCCATGGGGGAATGGTGGCATTTAGTAAGACTTGCCAAAATAATTATCTTTTCTCTGCCATGGTCTCTCAATCACCCCTCTCTATCTGGTACACCCACTTTTTCTGAAATGACAAATTCAAACTTCTTATAACCAGAACAAATGGTGAAGTGTGTATAAAGAGCATTACTTGTGTTTTTGCTTCTGATAGCATAAAGGTGTTAATAAATTGTCGTACATAAAGGGCCATTATTTTTGCCAATATAAAAAGCAGGACAAGTGGCACAAAAACAAATGTAAATTACTCCCTTAGTGTTACAGTCAAATTTACCTTTGACAGTAAACAAAATAGAGCAACTATGTACCAAAAATACTACTCACTTCCAGAATGTACCTGCATTGTTGGCAGGCTCCACATTTTTTCATACCACAGCCGCTAGTGTGGCCACCCATAAACTGTTTGTTGGATTCAAAGATACTTTTAAAATTTTTGTTGTTTTTGTAAACAAATGTGGGATTCTGGCCCAACCTTCCCGTGAGCCCTAAAGATCCAAAACAGTTTCCCAATGTTTCTTAATCATATCCTGGAGTAGATTGGTGCCTATATTATGTTGCAAAACAAACAGTTGTGAAGAGTCATGACCACCATAACCACTGCTATTTATTGAATTGTCAGAATCAACCGGATTAACTACCAAATTGCTTTTACATAAGAGAGGTCCATACCTAAGACTCCTATTCTCCTTAACATAATCAATGGTGCTGTCCATAAAACCTTTAGGATAACCCCTTTCCAAGAACACACATAACATTTTTTTAACCTCTACCTGAAGTACTTCTCCATCAGATAGATACCAGTCTGCTTAACCTGATTAACTGACCTTTTACCAAATTCTTTTTTTGCCAGGTTGGATGCTGCCTAGAAAAACGCAAATATGCATTAGAAAAGGTTAGTTTCCTATATATATATTGGATTCATATGTAGAATCCTCTAAATTTTTATACAGGGTCACATCCAAAATATCAATTGAAGAATTGTGCTAGTAGTAGGTAAACTCAATGTAGTCAGTTGAATGGTTGAGTAAATCTATGAAATTTTCTAAATCCTCAATGCTTCCTTTCCACAAAATAAAAATGTCATGCAGAAATCTAAGGTACAACCCTAACATGGGTGCAAATTCAGAACTTAAAACTAAATTAGTTTCCCAAAACCACAAAACCATATAAGCAAAGACAGGGACACAAGCTGTCCCCATCTCAAAACCCATATGCTGATTGTAGTATTCCCCTTCAAAATATACAAAATTGTTCATCAGAACTAATTCCATACATTGACAAATGAGACTAATATAATTATCGACCACGTTAGAACCTTTAACTAAAGCTTGGTGGAACTAGTCCAAACCTATATCATGAGGAATAACTGAAAAGAGATCTCTGACATCAATGGTCACAAATAATGCATTAGACAAAAATGGAAACCCTGAAATTACATTGAAAAATTGCCATAAGTCTTTTAAAATGTGGAATTTGTTTGCAAAAAAAAAAGTTTTAAGCTTAACGTGTACAAGTTTTGCCAGTGGTTCGGTTTTTGACCCTGCAGGTGCTACTATCGGTCTCAATGGAGGATCAACGAATGATTTGTGAATTTTTGGAATACCAAAAATTCCTGAATTCTTAAGTTTAAATGTGTGTAGTAATGTCAATTTTTTAAGCTTAGAAATGTAATTATTGTTTATTTATACATTTTATATTTTATTATTAATTGTATATGTACTGATTAATCACTTGATTGATGTATTTATATAATACAATTGGTGTTTTTTTATATGTGATCATGACATCTTAAGTTTAAATGGATTTTTGATTTGTTTTGTCAAGTGATCTGATGAAGTTCTTATACTGAATAAAGAATGAAAGTGCTTATCTTAACATTTATTTTCATGGTGTTTGTGTCATATCACTGGTGAATTTTGTTTGATTTCCAGAAAAGGACATAGAAGGGGTCCTATAGTTAAACACAATATGATAAGGTGTCTTGATAATGCTAGCTTGGACATGGAGGAGTTCCAGATCGCACCTTGTCTAACTAGTGTGGAAGTGAAATGTTCTTCAACAAATATGGAGAAACCACCATATACAGTACCTTTATCTAGTATATTGTGTCTGAATGTATGGTAGGTATAGAAACCCTGGACTGATGGGATGCTGTTAATGGTATTGAACCCTGTGTCCATGGAAATGTATATATCAATTTTCCAGGATAAGGAGAGCATTTAGGAAGTGGAGGTTTTGTTAACACTTGCTTTTTCATTATCTTTATTTGACCACCCCTCATTTTTCCACAGCCATCTAATTTTTCATAAAATTACTGCTAGTCTATATTTTGTACACACAATGTAAAATAATCTTTTATCAATTTTACTAACATATTCCTTATTTTTATAGCTATAATATCTATACATAACCATATCCATGTTTATATCATTTATCTCATTTATATTTTCAAAGAACTTTCCTTCACATAATTTTCCCCACAATTTTCTAACCCTTATGCATTGTACGAAAACATGTTCTGTAGTTTCTTCTTTACCACAATACATGCAAACTCACTGTTTTTTTAATATGGCATGTTACATTTTACTGGTAATTTATTAATCACTAACCTACATAAAAAGCTTGATGTTCTACTTGCTTATTAATACATGATTTTTGTACCTTTATAGCATTAACAATTTTGTTTGCTTGCTCAGACCAAGAATTAAATAATAATATTGTATCATATTTTTAATCCACTCTTTCCTCTCATTTTCTCTTTTGAGAACTTCCTTTTTATTTTGCACCAGATATTGTTTCAGTCAGTAATTTATTACCATTACTTATTATTATTTTTTACAATTAGTTTAATAAAAATCTTATAATCTACATTATTTAATACTAAGGGTCTCCAATTTATTGTCTGTTTTTCTACTTTTTTCATATCAATTTCACTGTTTCTATCCATATTCTTTCATTTTTTACACCTTTTTTAATCCATTCATTCAATACCTTTATAAAATACTCCTTTTGCCACTCTTAAATGTCCCTATACATTAAATATTCAAGTCCATCAAAATCTGTGGCTGCTTCTACATGTATTGTTTTCAATACATTTAAATTCTTTTAGTGTAATCTTTTCTTCCATTCTCTTTTTATCCTCATCGGTTATTTTTTTTTTAAGTTCCATCCATTTTTTCTTATAGTTTCAATTTTGAAAATGTTTTAAAATTATGTTCTTTAACTGTATCCATATTTTATTTTTGTGTATTTACTATATAACCTTCCTTATTCCTTAATTCTCTTATTAGTCTTACTTTTTTCTTTAACCATTCTGCTTAGGTATGGTGCTACTTCTTCCTTTCTTCCTTGTAAAAATATTTTTGTTTAAATAGCATTTTTTTTATTTTTTCTTGGTTCATTTCATATAACATTCTTTTTTTTTCAAGGAATTCTTATTTATTAACTATACCTCAAACAAGTTTATCACTGATTTCATTATATTTGTCACTACCTTGTATTCTTCTTGTCATTTACCATTCTACTATCTCTTTTTTTATATTTTTCTTTTAAACTAATTCACCAGCTTGTCCAGTCTTTATAAAATCCTCTCATGTTTATATGATCCAGCCATAACTGATATATTATTTCCTTGACTTGCTCATTTAGGTCTGATTCATTCATTCTTTTTCATACCTTTGCCTATTCTTATGTAACCTATTATTTCTTGTATTTCTATCCAGATTGCTGCATGATCTGAGAAACCTTTCTCCCTCCAGGACCCCAGTAAGGCTCCCGACTAGCACAGCTATAGAGTTAATTCCTCAGCTAAGAGTCCAGGCCAAGTCCTCCAGCAGCCTTGCTGTGAAACCAGTGCTTTGTGTCCCTGTTCCAAGTAGCTGACACACACACACTATGAGATTTGATTTTTGCACACACACACACACACACACACACACACACACACACACACACACACACACACACACACACACACACACACACACACTTGTCAAAGGCTGACACAGATTTACCCACTGTGCCCTCTTCTGTCCAGACTATAAGGTAGCTATCACTGCTACCAGATAGTATAATGCCAGATATCTAAGGCTCTTGCAAGGGTACCCAATTATACAGAGTGAAATTGATATTGATGCAAATGGTAATCTTGACCAAATAGTCAGGCTTCAGGAGTGGCCACAGTGTCACACATAAATATAAGTACTCTCAAAGGTTAAATATTCTCTAAAGTACCAGCCACAATGAAAAGTTTAAATATATTTAATAATAAATAATAAAATAACACAAAAAATATGAAATATATATTTACAGTAAACACCAGCATTTCAATCACAGGAAATATTAAAAATAACACAACTGGAAAGATTCACACAGTAACAGAAAAACAATACTTAACTATTCTTACTATATTTTTCTGACTGATCTAGAGAATTATTGTTCCTTCTTACTTAATCAAGCAGGGCAAGATGAAGTAGGTGAGGTATCCTTCTATGTCAGGTTCCAAGAAACAGACTATTCTGAGACTTCTGTCAACTCTAATATCAAAACATTATGTCTGTTGAGAATGACATCACATACATCTGGTCATCTGACTTCTGGTTTCCATGCAACCTCTCCATTTCTAGAAGCTGTCAGGATTTGTCTCATATGTGTCAATAATACACATGCGGAGAACCTTGCTAAGATCTGCTGCAGCTTCTGGAAGTCATAAAACAATTTAACAACTCTATGCTTTCACAGTAGCAATTAGTTCATCCCAGTGACAATGTAGGAAGCTTCCTCGTTCAGACTATTTGTCTTTGGTTAATTCAAAACTGTAGGATAATATCTTCATGGCCTAGGCCCAGTAATTTGATTTTTTACTATTTTCAAAGTTTGCTACAGCTGAATTGTGATTAACCTCATCTCTTCCAGTATCCTCTGTTAAAACATATACATTTAATTTGGTTACAATAATCCATGTATATTTCTTTTCTGTCCAGCAGGACATACTGTTGGTACATTTTTAACACAAGCATCTGTACACATCAGTTTGATGTTCAAATAACATATAATTCTTTACTAAATACCAGCTAGCTGTGCTGGCATATGTTACACATCTTCTGCCCTACTGGCAAAGTTGGCAATACCTGACATCATCACAGTGTTTTTTCTGCATTATCTACTAACACATCCCCTCCATTTTGTTCTACTATTGTTGCCTGTATATCCTTTTCTGTATGTTTACAATCCATCCAGGTATGCCCTATTTTTCACACTTTATAAATTTTGGTCACATTTTATCACTTTGTGACCTATTTTCCCAAAATGAAACATTTCCTTTTCTCACAGTTGTTAATTAAATGATCATCTTTGCCACACAAAAAAACACATCTCCAGTTGTCCCCAATATCTAACAAATCCCTTTTCCCTTCCACATTAGTTATGCTCAGCAAATGCATTATTTTATCATTTTGCATTTTCAGTACAACACCACATTTCCAACCATTTTCATCTTTTCTTTTTTCATGCTGTTCTAAGAACTTCTCCATGAGCTGCACTTCTTGGAAGAAAATGTTACAAAAAGTATCTTTATTAATTCATATAAATGCTCTTACCTCTCTGGGTTTAACACCCAGTGGTGAAATGATGCTCCTCCATACTTCATATCTATCCATTTCCTTCTCTCTCCTCCTCATTATTCTTACTTCTCTTATCACCTCTCACCTTCTCTCACCATCTGCATGTAGGATTTTTTCTCTTCCTTCCTTTATTCCTGCATTTCTCCTTCCTGGATTCTGTCCATAATCTCTCCACACGATGCTGCCTTCTCACTTTCTGGTTCACTCTTTTCAACTAGATCTTTTATGTAGACATCCCACAACCCTCCCTACTGGAGGGTTGTAACAATACACTTCTGTGTTGTAGAATCGGGCACAAAAACAGATTTGGTTGAAAGATTACTTCCGAATCTGCCATCTCTATTTCAATTCCATTATTTTGCCTCTTACTCACTTCTGCCACACTCTTCTTACTCTCTTCTCCTTCCATCTCACTCTGCTTCCCTTCTGACCCATTTTCCATCATGTTCGATATCTCAGCTGTTTAACTGCTTCTTTCATATTATGTACACATAAAACAGTATCCATCTCCTCCATTTGAAAACTTCCTGCTTCTCCAAGCTGCATACACGCTTGGACCAGAAGACAGGAAGTGTAACACAAAATCATGTCCCTGTATCCTCTGAAAAGACTAGGGGAAGTTCCCTGATACCCTGGCCAAATTTCTCCTAGTTGTATAAATACCACCCCAGGTGTCCCCTGAAAGAGGCCACTAGCCTAGTGGGACTAACCCATTTAACAAATGATAAATAAACTAAAATACAAGAATAAATTTAACAAAACTCATCTCCACTGATACTCATTCAGGCCAATCCAGAGCTAATGATTCCCTACTGAACCCAGTACTCACTAACTCATCACAGGGTGCCAACCCTATGCTGGTTGAAGGCCTATTGTGTCTGTTATTCTGAAGTGTCTTAGATCTGACTTAAGCATTTGGGTTCCAAAACCAGTTGTTTTATATTAGAAAGGTTTGTGGTCTAGACTTTTGTGGCAGGAGAGTGTGGCCTAAACCCTTCTAAGCTGGGAATTGCTGATGAATTGCTGTGTTATTTAATGTGTTTTGCTGTTGGGACTACGATTTTATGCACTTTGAATTTCTAGTACTTCTGCATTATATAGCATATGCCAGATTCAGACTTGCTGAATCTAGACTGCTTGGTGTCACTTGAGCATTAAAACTAGCTCTTCACTGAGATACTGAAAGATCTGAGGCATCCTTTGCTTCCAACTAACTATACATGGCTCTTTTTTCTCTTATATTGCACTTTTAATTTTTATTTGCATCCTACTGTCTGTTTGAATTGTCTGAACTGTTTTTGCCACATTCTACTGCATACTGTACTAGTTCAGCTGCAGCATAGCTCAGTTCTAGGTTTGCTGTTTCTGGGTCTGTCTTGTAATGTCTGAGCATCAAATTCAAGCCATCTTTGTTGGTGAAGGCCCTTCTGAATCTTTCTGGGAAGAGAGTGCTGTCTAGGTCCCATCTAATTGAAAGTGATTGGACTAGAGCTCAGAGACACCATCCTTATTGGCTAGTTTGAGTTAAAATGTATATTTCTTGTTTTATTTAAGCTCTGCGTGTAGTTCACCACCATGCACTGCCATGTAGCAGTGGTTACCGTTGACAGTTACAGATTCAAACATTTTCCTTGTTAAATTTTCCCTTAGCACTTTGCTTGTGGTCCTCCAGAAGCTTTTCCTGGCCCTGCTCGACCATCAGGTGAAACACTAAGCCTGGTCTCAGAGATATCAACACACCTCTCACTCACTAGCCATTTCTAAGTGTGTCCTCTTTTCCTGACCATATAAATTTACCTAACACTATAGACAGACAGTTTCCCACAGTTTTTCCAGCCAGCTTTGTCAACATGGGAATCCTGGGGCAGTGTAGCAACTGCCTCATGTTCAATGACAACCCTCTACTCCTAGTCCACACAAAATCAACACGTGAGAGAAGCAACTATATTAAGAACCTTGAATCCATGCTCTCTCACACACCAGTCAGTACATGTGACAATGAGTGGGTTGTCCACATGCACACCTCACCTTCTACTCCACCCTAACTCACATCACACATACCTAGATATTCAGAGGTCCTCACCAGGAACATACCTAAACACCAGACACCTCCCAAACACAAATACAAGCATGCTACACATAATACTTTCTCTGCAGAACACAATACACATAATAGCTCACACACCAGTTTCTCACCTGTCAAGCCCTTATGGCTAAACTCAAAACCAAACATATTAGTCATAGATGATTTCATTGTGAGACACACAGATGTCCCTCTCAATATGCTGGATAAAGAAAAGGTCATGGTCAGCTGTCTGTGAGGTGCCGGTGTCTGCCATACTACACATGCACTCAAGTCTGTCAACAACAGGTACTGTTATGACTCCATCATAGTACATGGTGTGAAAGACTTGAGACATACCTCTCTGGACTATATGAAGAGAGACATGACTGAGCTCTCAGACTATGTGTCTCAGGTAGGACTGTCCCTATCCTTAAGCAGCATTTTACCATCACCTAGAATGATGTCCCAATACAAACAGAAAATGATTGACTTCAATAATTGGCTTAGTTTCTGGTGTCATTCTAACAGATCCAGTATCTGTAAGCCTGGGATGACATGATGGACAGACCTCAATGCTTTCCCAGAGATGGTCTTAATCTGTCACCCCTGGGATTTTGGCTAATGAATAAGGCTCTTGCCACCCCCATAATGCCTTTGTTTAGGCAGTGTCTCAAGGTCAAAATTCACAATGTAAAAACTCCATCTAAAAACAACCTCAAGGTTATGCTGCTAAATGCTAGGAGTCTTAACATGAAACTACACTTTACTGGAAGCAGTCCTCACCTTGGAAGATGCTGACATTTATACACTCATGGAGACCTGGCTCAAAGTTGTGGAGAGCACCCCAGCCACCTCGGGTTACAACTCCTTCCATAAGTGCAGAACATAAACTGAAGGTGTGAAAACTAAAGGGGGTGTTGTATCAATATTCATTAAAGATAAATAGATCTCCAGACTGGTTAAACAGTATGATTCCCTGAATATACCTCAGGTGCAATTAACTGTTTTGTAGGACTCTGTTCAAGTCATTGTCAGCTGCAGGACCCCCCCCCCCCATGAATCAAGACACTCACTCTGCCTGTTTGGTTCTACTTGAGCCTATCAAGATACATCCTAATGGTTTACATCCATTTGGTTGTGCGACCGAAGGTTGATCCGGTGGAATTCTGAACTGAATTGTCAAATCTCAGACTCGCGAATGCTCATAATGTTGCTTGCAACGTCAAATTTGTATGTCTGGATCGCACATCCGTAGCGACAAGTGCTACCATTGGTTGAGAGGGGGGTATAGTAGCCTGGCCGGTGATTGGTAATCTTGGGTTCAACGTCCGCAGCTTCAACATTCTGCAGTCCTGGCATTCTGCTTTCGGCATTTTCATGTTCGGTCATCGGCCATACACACAAATGCATGTACACCCATCCTAACACCATGGTTTTGGGTGATGTTAACTACCCATCCTTTGACTGGGCAAATTACTTATGCTGAAACTCACTTGCCCAAGGGTTCCTCAACTTCTTTAACTCCAGTGCCCTGGACCAGCTGGTTGAGACCCCCACAAGTGGTACCAACATCGTGGATCTGGTGCTTACCAATATGGGGAACATCCCCATAGCATCCCCACTGTGAGGTCTTCTCTGGTGAAATCTGACCATAAATCAGTCTCACTCAAAGTAACTATCACACCTGACCTCACCCCTAGCAGCAACTAAACTAAAAAACTTCTTCAAAGCAGATTATAACCTCTTACAGGATGGTATTAATCATTTCACTGCACCCCCCCCCTTCAGATGGAACTGGCAACTATGTATAACTGCATTAACTCGGCTGTACCTGATATGGACAAAACAAGTTCCTCAAGGAAGTACAAAACTGCCTGGTGGACAACTGGCATTAACATGCTTTACACTAAGAAGAAGAAATTGATGTCTAAGAGTAAGAGGGAGCAAGCCCTAAACTGGAAACACTCCTTCCTCAGCTTAAATGAATGCAACTTCTTATGAAGTCCTACAAAGCAAACAATGAATACAAATTAGCTTCCTCAACTAAGGACAAACATAAAGCATTCTTTAGTTGCATCCATAACCTAAAAGGAAACGCCAAGAATTTGTGCTGAACTAATAGTTAATGATACCACATATTCTGAGCCTGTGGACATAGCTAACCTGTTGGCTGACAAGTTCTGTGAAAATTTCACTCCCCTGTCCCTGCCACACACACACCTCATGACATACATACCATCTGTCCCCTATCTTGTATTTCTAAAGGTCAGGTCATAAATGCCCTCTCTAAGGCCAAAACCACAGCACCTATGGAACCTGATAACATCCCAGGCTGCATCCTACATGGGCTCCAGCAAGAATTAGCAACACCATTGGGTACTCTTTTCAATCATGGTTTAAGCACCAGCTTCATCCTAGCTGAATGGAAAACAGCCACTGTTATTCCTATGCACAAAGGTGATGCTTCCACTGACCCCAGGAACTATAGACCTATTAACCTGACTAGCCTTATCTGCAAGGCTATGGAGCAAATCATCATGGACCATATCAACAAAGATATAGGTAATCTCCAAACACTTGACCCTACTCAGTTTGGATTTCTCAAAGGGAGGTCATTCCTTTTAAACCTGGTGGACTTCTTCAAGACAGTCAACAAGGCCCTGGATGAGGGGAAATCTATGCATGCAGCCTACCTAGACTTAGCCAAGGCTATAAACACTATCCCTTACTCAGGCATCATTGACAAACTCACCAAGCTAGGTATCAACCCTTATATGTTTAGTTGGGTCACTAATTGGCTCACAGATAGCACACACATAGTCAAAATAGGGGAATCCACGTCCAGCAGCAGACCTGTAACCAGTGGTGTTCCACAGGGATCAGTCTTGGGACCTCTACATTTTGGAATCTATTTCTCTGAAGTACAAGCAAAAACTAAAGCCTGTGGCTGAGAATGTTTGACGATGACTGCAAACTGGGAACAGTCATAGAATCTCCAAACTATGTCAACATCCTACAAAAGGGTCTGACATAAAGAAATGATTGCTGCCAAAGTCATGCTCTTTAACTCAAGGCAAAAAAATGTATTATCATCCCTTATGGTAAGACCGATGTTCCTGCTAACTACCACATCAACAGCAACATCCTAGGTACACAGTCAGTGGTGAGAGACCTGGGCACACAGGTTAACATCAACCTTACCTTTGATCACCATGTCTCCACAGTGGTAACAAGGGCATTCTATATTGTTCATCTCATAAGTAAGAGCATTGCCTGTAAAAAAAAAGAAGTTATAACCTCCCTGTACTCTTCCCTCATCAGGGCAATAATCAAGTACAATGCCCCTTCTGCTATGTACCTTTCCAAGAACCTGCAGCAAATGGAGAGACCACAAAGGTTCCAGACGAGAAAAATTCAAGGTCTTCAGCATCTGTTCTATATGAATTGTCTGAAATCACTGACACTTTATTCTCTTTCATACAGACTACTCAGCTACTCAGATGTGATCTTTGCCTTGCATATAAGGCAATCTCTGACCCTGCATTACTGGAAATGCTTCAAATCTACAAGTCAAGTGGTACATGGGTTACTTGCTCTAAAGACCTTAACTTGGTATATGACATTAATAGAACCTGCTGGAGGGACAGATTTGTCTCCCAGAGGTTACCACACCATTGGAACAGACTCCCACTTCCTGTCAAACAGAGCACCTCACTGGCCCTCTTCAAACGCAATCTGGACGATTGGATGGGTAACTGTAAATTCACCCTGGGGGATTCACCTGTGTCCCTCTTGGATAGTGTTTATCATGTAAATAAGGGTAAAATTTGACTAGGCTTGTAAGTGCCTTAGGGCCATTAGCCTAGTAACTTCCTATGATCCTATGATCCAACACACCAAAGTCTTCCAGATCCCATCACTGACCACTCTACCTATTTCCAAATGTGGTCCCTGAAGAAATAAAAATCCTCCAGACTATTTATTTCTTGCAAAAAATTCCATCCTTATAAAGATAACTTACTTCAAGCCACACTTTCTTTCCTATATTGGCCATCAGTATACCCCTTAACAAATTTAGAAGATACCTTCCATTATTCCTATAACGTACACTGTAGTCCAGGAAGAAATATTCTTAGCTAGGTATTACTCTATGTGCAACCTTTGCTCTGGTTAACAAAATAAGTTGAAGTCCAAGTGACATGCAGAGAACTCTTATACCATAAATGAAGCCCACGGATGACTCTTCCTGTCATAACCAATATAAAATATCTAGACAAAGGATAAATGATACCATTAAGTTATGCAAGAGACTCTAATTTGCATCACTTCATATCTTTAAATCTTACTGGGCAAAAATTTAAAAAAAAAAGCTTTCTACTTCATACTTCACCCAACCTGCCAACTCAAAGACACTTTACCCTTTTACTTTCACAAATCTGTTATAAAGTTGCAAAACCCAGTCCTAATTTGTTCATTTTCAGCCTATCCTCTTAGTTCTTCTTCTCTCTCTAGTCTCAACTTTATTCAAAGTTTTTTTTTTTCTTCATATCTGATTTATCTCATTTTATTTGCTTCTCAGTTTGCTTCTTAGATTTTCAACCAGGTAGGTCATTGATTAACAGTTGACTAAATTCAGGCCTAGTCCTGGTTATAGGATGTAACAATCGATAAGAAAGACAATAAAGCATCACTAACAGATCAAAACAGTAACATATATGAAACATTTTAATAGCATATTATATGCAAAAGAAATTTAAACTCGTTAGAGTATATATAGATTGGTAGATAAAGATATACATGTGTATGTCTGTGGGTGTACTTTGTTTCACTGAAAACACATCTCACTGAATTTCAATCCACCCACACCAAATCACCAAAAGCTCAAATTACTGAAAACTGATTTCACTGAAAGCTTATAATGCTGAATGTTAAAATACATTTGAAACCATAGACATGCATACTTACAACATCAATGAATGACTCTTTCCAGAACTTAAAAACTACTTACTTAACCATATAAACAGAAACCAGACAATATAAAACCAAACTAGGTGGGGGGTTATGCCCACCACACATCCCTAATGTGGGGGTAATGTGCCCCCACCCCCCTAACTATATATACTAACTCCAGGATCACACTATATAGTGGGGAAAAGGGCATATACCTTTTACTTGCCTTACAGTACTCTATACACTGCCAGTACATAAATTTGGTGAAATGAGATTGGTGGTGTAAGTGCACATGTCTATGGTTTCAAAAGTAATATTTTCACATTCAGCATTGTAAGCTGTCAGTGAAATGAGATTTGGTGAAAAGTGTTTCACCCACACCCTCCAGCTATATATAGTAACTCCAGGATTGCACTAAAGTAGGGGAAAGTGGCATATACCTTTTACTTGCCTTACAGTACTCTACATAGTGCCAGTACTTCACTTCACTGAAATGAGATTCAGTGAAATGAGTTTTCAGTAATCTGAGCTTTCAGCGATTTTTTTCAGGGTGAACTCAAATTCAGTGAAATGAGCTTTCAATAAAACAAAGTGGACCCATATATATATATATATATATATATATATAGAGAGAGAGAGAGAGAGATACATAGATATATATATAGATATAGATAGAATAGATATGCACAAATATTTATATACAGGTTTTGTTCTAACAGTTTATTGTGACATGGTAGAAATAATAGTTATAGGTAACTGGTATGTATATATGGGTTTACTTCTAAATTTCAAACTTTCACAAGTTCGAATTGTTTATGGTCAAGACCATAAGATTGAACTTGTGGAAGCTTGAAATTTAAATAAATAAAAATAAATAAATAAATAATAAAAACAATTTTTTTTTTTTATGTTTTAGCAAGGGGGCAAGGCCCCCTGCACCACTCACACCCCCTGCTAATTAAATATACCAACTCCGAGATCGCACTACAGTGAGGAAAACAGTAAATAGACTGTTTCATGCTGTACAGTGATTTCCATTTAAATGGTTCGAACTTTAACAAGTTTGATGTTATGGTCTCCACCATCAGCAATTTGAATTTCTGAAAGTTTGATATTTAGTAGACCTGTATATATATATATATTCATAAAAATAATACAGGTTTCCCAAATCACCTCCATACATGTTTCCAAAAAATGTTTTTTGGAATTAGCATGTCCCTTAATGTAGCTATTCAACTTGTCCCCTCTATAATGGCATTATCCTACAAAACATGAAATCAGATAGACTTACCATTGCTCTCATGGTAAGTAATCCTATACTACCAAAGAACTTTAACACTGTTATAATTAATTCTCCACAAAATAAAATATTAAAAAAACTTCCATACATCATTACTGGCTTATACCAAGGAATAATATCTTCTCTACAAAAGTGATATGACTCTAGATCTGGGTATAATACTATCGTTACTCATAGCCAAACCACTGATTTTAGCTTTTTTAAATATGGCAAAAATGTACATATTCAATTTTACTGGACTAGAAAGATTCCTTGACTTTGTTGCTAACACCTTTTTCCATGTCCTTCCCATTGGTTTCAACCCCAGGGTCTTTTTATTGCTTTATCAATTATCTTACAAGCAGAAAGAAACTCATCTTCTTCCAGAGCACCCTGTGAATGAGCTTGGTAATAAACTGCCACAACATAGCTCCTCCTAATCACATTTTTACAGATCACTCCCTTACATTAAAGGGTGGCAACACCTATAAAGAAGTATAACAGTCATCACAAGGTAGTTTTCTTTAAATTTGTAAATAGAATTTCATAAAAAACAAATCGAGTTATTATCAGAACTTGCAACAACTTTTATTTAGCTTTTCTCACTGTACATCCATCACCCCATAACCTATTATAAATACATAATCCCACATAATTCTGTATTCTGTTTTTGTCAACATGTCAACCTGGTCATGACTAAAGTGTTCATCCATCTGAAATGCCAAAAAATGTGTTGTCATCCCCTTTGCGAAAAACCTATGAATTACCACATCAATGGTAGTCCACTGAACACAGAAGGCATCATAACAGATCTGGGATCTCCTTATTAAGGGTTTTGCATCCAGGAAGAAAGAGGTAATTGTCTCCCTCTACTCTTTCCTCATTAGGCCAATCATTGAGTACAATATCCCATTTGGCATGTACCTCACTAGACACCTGCAACAACTGGAGAGGCCACAAAAGTACCTCACAAAGAGGATCTTAGGTCTTAAACACGTGTCCTATATGGACAGACTCAAAAAACTCCAACTATTCTCTGTCTCATATCGCCTACTTAGAGCTGATCTCTGCTTGACGTACAAAGCCATGTCTGACCCAGCTCTGTTAGAAATGCTACATCTAAAGAAATCCCAATCCCTCCACACTACACACTCCAGAGACCTCAACCTCATTACCACAATCAACAGAACAATCTGGTGGGACAGGTTTATAACCCAGAGACTGCCCATGCTATGGAACAGACTTCCCATACATGTCAAGCAGAGCACCTTACTGGCCTTCTTCAACAGAAATCTTGATGAGTGGATGGGAACTAGTAAATTTACTCCGTGGATCACTCCAGTGACTCTATTTGACAGAGGCACTGGGAACTAAGGTCAGGTATTATGATGCTAAGGTAATCCTATGAGCTAGGCTTGTAAAGGCTCCAGGGCCATTAGCCTAGTACACACCTACGAGTCTATGAACCTATGAAATGACTAATAGCCTAAACACTATACCTACAGTGGATACGCACAAATTATTAGCAAAGAAATTACTAATCCAGAAGCTTGAATATGCCCTCCAGCATATGTAATTTTGAAAGTCACATATCTGTCTACTGAAAAAAATGTTTAAAAAGCTTCCTGATTTATTAATTAGTCAAATATCAGAGCTCACCACTGTACACATAGTTCAACTGATTCACTCCCTATATGAGCCTGAAATTATTCCATGTGGATCAGTGCTCTACTCTGATAAACAAATGCAAAGATAAATAAATGAAAAAATAAATAAAACACAATACCTTTGCTTTCATGTTTTTAGTTTATGAATTATTCCACCTCAGCTTCTGTCCTCAACTTGATAAAAACTCAGCTGCATTTCCCATTACTATAACTATAATTAAGATACTGCTAATACTGATAACCTCAAGAATGTCATTCAACAAAATGGGCCTAAGAATTTCAAATGCCCATCAGAATGAAACCAGGACCCACCCAACTTAACTTAATGTAGACTAACCCTCCAAAATGTCTACTCCTTCCATCACCCTACACTTCTGTATTTTAGTCAGTCTCACTACTTTCCACCCATATTTTATTAATCGGAGTAATATAATAAAATATCTGTCTTGCATTATCAGTGGTAATCTGTTCCTATAATTCTTTATGACACATTTCTTATCTTATTGTTAGAATGGTGGCTTCAGTCCTGGGCTGTGAAATGCTTTTTTTTTTTAATTTCTATTTCTTGTTCCTTTGCAGCTGATCAGCAGTTGTTCCTGCCACCTCTTCTTGATCACTAGATCTACAGAACCCTACTGCCTACCGTAGACTTGTTCCAGAAGTGTTGAGGGCAGTTAATATTGCGATTTCCAAGAGCAGAATCATACTGCTGCCAAGGGTGTTCTTTGTCTATTACTCCTAACCCCCCTAGCTGACCCAATAACACTCTTTGTGTGGAGCATGCAATGGGTGTCAGCTCTGGCCTTCCTCATGACTTCTGCAAGAGTCTTCACATCCTAGCTGTTTCTTCAGTCTGCACCTGGGAAAAAAGGCAGTGCAAGTGTGCCCCATCAGGAAGTACTTCCTCCGTTCCCCCAGAATGAGAACTTTTTGTCCTCAATGCCTTCACCCCCAAGTGGTCAAGATGCTATTTGAATTTGGGTTCCCTGGGCTGCAGTCAGAGTTATATTCGTCTATGCCACTAGCATGGATGAATATGATATATAACTTTATCTTCCATGGAATTATATGATTTATTATTTCTTAACTACATTGTGAGATAAGATCCTATATGCTGGCCATGCTTTTATATTGCTCAAAAAGGCAATAGATCTGGAACATTCTGACAGTTTGCCTGATTGTTAATATTAATGTTTACCATTATTGACCTAAACTGTAACAACTTGATTGCCACTGCTTGGCTCTTATGACTTCTAGTGCAATAAGACATTTTTGTCAAGATACATCTCTAACTTTTTTTCCAGATAATTTAGGACTACTGCAAAGACTATGGGACTTCCTTACACTGAGTGTGAAAGCAACTGCTCTTGCAATCAAAAACGTTGTTTTTAACTTATCAAACATGATTACTATATACTGTATCTCTCTAGCCTCTTTATTATGCTATATGGCCCAAACATTAAAAAAGAAATATATTACATGAATATACTTTTATGCAAGACACTTGAATACTAATGCACAATTGCAGTGATAATTGGTGCTGTTTCTGAATGCAGTTCTAAACCTGTTCTTCAATTACTGTGAAGACATTCTTAGTGTAGCATAACTTTTCTATGTCAAAAATTGCATGCAGTTTAGCAGAAGATCATTAATTCTAATACTGTACTTATAAGTTCGTGATGATCTTAATAAATAGTACATCAGAAAAAAGATCAAAAAAGCATAGCTGCCTTTTAAAGCTCTTTTATTTACACATATTATTAGCTTCAAAATAGATCCTTCCTTTGGGATTGCTAGTGTTTATTACTGCATGAGTTGATCAATTACTTACAGGAGATGAAAAATAATTGCTTAAGACAATACGCTTTATGAAAATCCTTTGTTTACCAGACTTAGATACCAAAGTAGCTAGAGTGTGTGTGTGTGTGTGTGTGCGTGTGTGTGTGTGTGTGTGTGTGTGTGTGCGCACGCGCGCGCGCATGTAGGGGTATTCCACTATAGAGAACATTAGTTTAAGTTTTCCTCTAATTTTTGGGTGGAAGGAGTGCAGAAGTATATCTCCATGCAAACTGTTTGGCAAAGTAAGATTTCTTGGATCATGCTTCATTAAACAGTACCATAGCCACTTCATTTTTTCTTACTCCCTTATCATGACATAATAAGAACAGACTTCAAAGACAAAAGACTGCTTATGATTTGCATAGTTGTTAGATAACCATAAAAAGTTGTGTTCATGTGCTCAGATATGCTAATAATTAACTGTACTCACATTTGGTATTGTGCTCCATTTCTCTGTGGGAATTAGCATTTTAGTACCTCTGACATGTAGCTTTTCATTTCTATTGTTCTTATTGATTTGAATAAAAAGATTGATGCCATGGATTGCAAAGGCACTTAAATGTTATGTCCTAAGAATGGAGATGTGTTTAAATGCACATCTGCTTTTTGTAGAAATCTTTATGAGTACATGTAAATTATTTGTCAATATGCAGAAAAATTATGCAGTATAGCCACTCACAACAAGAATCATTTTGCATGTGTCAGATTGCTATTGTGTGATTCCTTTGTTTAACTTGTGCAACTAAACATAGTGCTAGTGACTCATTAGGTAGCACTCTAGAAGATGCTAAGTTTTAGCCCTAGCAACCTGAACTGTTTACAATTCAGGTGGATGTAAAAGATCTCATGAAACTTAATAAAAATAAAATGGCCAGCCCTGTGATGTAAAAAGGTGAAGGCCTGAGTTTAACCTGGGATGCAGTCACAATCACTGAGGGGCAAGGGACCAGGAATGATGAAGCCATACCTGCTCTCCTGTCTTAGGGGGTTAAGAGGAATGTGCTGGGGTATGGCCAGTTTAATTCTCAGTGAAAACAGGGAACAAGAATGATTTGTGATCACTTGACAGTGTATGGACCCAAGATTAGTCAAGCATGTCACAGCCGAGATGGGGTTAGCTCCCTGCCTCATTGTGCAGGCACTCTACCAGCATGTTCAAGGTGGGGGTAGGGTCAAATCCAAGTCAGTCCCTTCACTCTTACTCATTTATACAGTTACAGGGCTATTTAAATAAAGTCACCAAGAAGTTCTTCTCTAGAAGGAAGATTCATAGCCAGTGAAGGGTCACATCTGGGATGCACTCCAACCATGGTAATTTCAAGGAGAATGGAGCAATAGAAAGTGTTGCGGGAGTCTCGGTGTCTTTCTTCATAGCTCTTCCTCTCAGTAGGATCAATGTAACCCTGCAGAATCCTATTCCCAATCATCTTCACCTCCCAGTCCTGCTTTTAATAACCATAATCTAATCATATAAGGGGGAATGGTGACCTCAAAAGTCCAAGGTGAGGGTCATGGGAGCAGTGATGATGACCAGTCATAGAAACTCTTAAAGTGAAAAGCCATAAAAAGAACCCAGAGCAACCTATGGAAAATCTTTGAAATGTGATGTGCAGCTAAAACACAAAATACATTCTCTGTAATTGAACACTGATGTCAAAAGTGTCATGATATGAAATCCAACCACATTAGACCTTACCAGATGTGTCTCCAGGGCATTCAGTTAATCAACACTACATGGACATCATTGGCCAGCAGATGTTCCATCCCCAAATTGTATTTCAAAATATGACTATGGGGAAAAAGGCAAGAATGTGACATGAAGGCATATTCATTCAGCATTCGTCCATTTTTTGGACAAAACAAAAACAAATACTCCATATTCTCTAAATCCAGGTAGAAGTCTGAGCTTATTATTCACAAAGAGATCAATGTTTCCAATTTCATTTGACTGGCAAGCTTTCAAGAATATGCAACCCCAAAGAAAAACCCTAGCTAGGCAAGCAAATCTGCATATGCTGTGAAGAATGCTCTGTAATAGGAGTCCATAGATGATTAACCTAAACATGATCCACTGTAACATAAAAGTGACAACAAAGTGGAGCAAATCATTTATTTGGATGCCATGAAACACTGTTTTAGAGTACCTAAATATCAGTCTTCTGACAGTGACTCAATGATTTATGTGCGATCTTTTGAAATTTGAGTGTTCAGTGTTTCTGGGATAGATTGTGTGACAACCTGTGGGACCATAAAGAAGTAGCCATATTTATTCCCAGCAGCATCACTTCTTGAATAATTAAACAAGATTACAATCTTGTATTCCAGCATATTCTATAGCAAGTTCTTCTATCACATCACTATCAACAGTATCCCTCTGTGACCCCATAGTTTATGACACCTTCATTAATATATATGCGTGTGCATGTGTTCATGTACAGCTATAGCAGATTAAACACTACGATCACCATGTGTGCTACCAAGCAGTTGTATTTTACATACTGACTACCAATTAAAAAGTTGTAAATATCTGATTTATAATACATGGCAAGTCAGGTTAAATGCAATAACTATGACTAAAATAAAAATAGTAAAAACATAGTTTTTCAATGGTTTCCTATCAAATCTATGAAAGTCACCTTACCATCATTCATAAAGTTGAGGGTAAAGGTGTAAAAGTTCAAAATTTCAATTGAAAATCCCGTTACCCCTGAAACGTAGACACATAGCTTGTGTTCGCGGTTTTGCACATTGCTGTTTCAATTGGATCATGCTACAGTGGGGATTGGGAAAAGTACCATTTTCCTCACTGTAATGTGATCTTAGAGTTAGAATATATAATTATCAAGAGGTATAGTGGGTGCAGGGGGGGCTTTCTCCCTGCAAAACATTGGTAGCACATCTCTGGATGTCCAGCTAATGTCAATAATGTCAAATTCGGCATACTGACATTATCACGTTCGGAAATGTGAGCAAATGATGTGCACAATTTCAGTATTTTGGCTCAAGTAAGTCATTACTCATAAAACCAGTTTGCACAATTTTGATAGTAAACCTTTTTCAACAAGTGTCAGATCTGTGCTAGACCTGTGGGCATGATACTAAAAGCAATACAACAACAATGACCTGTAATATATTTAGAAAGAAAAAAATATATACAAGATTACACATAAACAGCTGAACACATGTTTATATAACATGTTTATGAATGAAGAATGTAAAGCTGATCTACCAAGCTAGTAATGCAAATATGTCATAACAATCCAAGTAAGCCTACAGTGATAATATCGTGGATACCATCACTTGCCAGAATATGACAGCACACTGGCTTGAAGCGGAAACTAACTAGAAGAAGAAAAAAATAACTGAAACACATGACACAGTGAAGAAAATGCTCATGTTTGATGAAAAGGCCAGCATAGGCCCATTAACAAAGGCTTGTCTAAAGTATTGCAACTCAGGGCAATAACCACATTCTCTATTAATGTAATTTATTAGTATTCTGGAATTGGTCACATGCTGCATAGTAACTGGAATGATGCAAGGCTTAATTGAAAGGGAAAATGTCAAATCTTCAGGCATGCTCTAGTATTGTCCATTGCTACTCAAGACAGTTCAGCTGCATGCAGCTACTCGTAGTCTGGAAAATATCTTCCCACGGTGATTCACAGAAAACATATATGCAATGGAGATTCACAGCGCAGATCATCATGCTATGCATAACCCATTCCACCACAGAGATGTGATCATAGTGTAAATCTGTCCAGTCATTTCTGTGAGAGCTGTGATGGACTCCCCATACAGATATTGATCATTACACATACTGGGAACTAAGCATCACTATGTCTGGAGATGCTTTCCAAACACAGACCAAACCCACAAGAAGCATATCATCGAATGCACAGAGAAGAATATACCTGCATCTATGGTGAAGTTCAACCTTGTATCATATACCTGCAAATTCTGACACTAGAGAATTAGTTAGAGTCCCCAGAAATGCTGCATGCAGAGTGTCCATATGTGTCTTACATGGACAGTAATTCTGTTCTACAAACTGAATTCCCTGTTGCCCTGTATTATATGGCTAGTCTTATGTATAGCTCATTATGTACTTAGACAATCAGTCCAATACGTCCCTTGTCATAGGCACACAAAATATATGTACATATCTCATAGGTTCATAGGTTAATACTAGGTTAAGTGCCTCAAAGGGCCATTTTAAGCCTAGTCAATAACCTGAAGTCAGAATCAAACCCTTTACCTTGTGTTTATCAGGAAAATGCCCCCAGCCAACCTGCATGATCATTCAACAAAATACCTCATTCACGTCCAAGAGAGACACACAGGTGTGTGTTAAAAAGAAAGACGTGAAAACATGATGTCTTCAAGTAACCAAACCACAACCAGCAGCAACTCAGTCTGTACAAGTATACAAACTGCAACATGCTCATGGGATATTTTGTACTAATATGCATTGCACTGTTACAGACCTTGCTTTATAGTACATATTTGGCCATTTCCAAATACAGTGCTCAGCATAAGATAGTAAAAAAAACAAAAACAAAAAAGAACTTGTTAAGTTGTATTTGAAAAAAACTAAAACAAAAAAAGAACTGTTTAAGTTGTATTTGGTGCACCTATTTACTACATGCATAAGGCATGACCACAGGTCTTTCTTCATAAGCAAGTGATAGTTTCCTAATGGGCATATGTTTAATCAGTAAGATTAATGCCTTAGAAAATGACATCACAAGCTGGACAAAGATGGATAATGTTGCCACATTGGTTGCGCAGGTCTGTCTTGTCCACATAGCCACGTGTGTTTGTTACCAAAAGTACAGAATACAGAACAAACAGAATATGTTTATAGCAAATGCATCATACACACTCACCCTAAACACAAAACATGGTAACTCAACATGCAGAAAACATTTCATCAATGCAGAATCCAGTGAAAAATAACTAACTGTAGGCATCACCACTGGGTTATACATCAGTACAGTAACAAGGCGAAGTATTACTGCAACACAAGATTAAAGTTTGCTCTTACAGAGCATGTTACACATTGAACTCATATCAGCTAAACACGTCATGCAGGAATAGCACGAGTACAGTGACCAACCAGATACATGTGTGTCTACTTCCACACAGACACAGGCAGGTTTGCTTGAAGAAGTACTACTTCCCTATCTGTTACCCCTCAATGCTAAGAGCTGAGAATAAAATAAAAAAAAAACATTAATTAATCTGGTGCTCCTTCCTTCTCTCTCTTATGGAAAAGCACAAGGTTCTCTGTGCCGCTGTGTCCTGCCCATGTTTACATGAAGAGAAAAATAAAAAAAAAACTTCTCCAATCTGGTAGTGTTCCCTTCTCTCCTATGTAGGAGTGCCAGCCAAATCCTCTGTGTCCCAGCTGCAAAAAGGATCTGCTGATCGCACCACCTAACACCTTGTGCCAAAGTCAATTGTCCCCTTCATGGTTTAATATCACACTCTTGAAGATCACAGTCTTGAACTTTATAATACTAAAACCATAGTATTGAAAAACCAAAATGCTAAAGACCACAATGTCTAAAAATCTTGATTAGCAAATCCCCCTACTTTTTTAATTTCTCCGAATCTTTTGGGTTTCTAATACCATGATGGGAATGCATCCCATTCCTAAGTCAAAGTATGATTAAAGTTCATGAAATTAGTATTGTTTCACTCTTTGATGTGAGGCAGTAATGCTCTTTGCAGCACCCGCAATGTGCCCATTAATGACTCCTTCTGCAATTCGTATGGAGTTACATGTATTGGTAACATATCTAAATATGATTGTAGACTCTTTTTTATAAAATCTGTTGCTCCTACTACTATTGGAACTATCTGGGTATCTTCCTTCCACATTGCTCTTGTTTTTGCCTGAAAATCCTGATATTTTATGACTCTGTGTCTCTCTGTACACAGGGCACTATAGTCACTGGGTGTGGTGATTTTAATGATCAATGCTGTTTTTGTCTTCTTTTCCTGGACCACTATATCTGTTTTTTTTGCATCTGTCTTTTGAACTGCTGGTAATGGATGATCCCAAGTGATATAGACTTCATCATGTTCTATGATGCTTTATGGCTCATATTTCCAGTGTTTTTCAGCCACATTGATACCATAATGTTTGCACAATCCCAAGTGCAACAGTCTCGCCACATTATTATGCCTTTCAGTATATAGTCCTTCTGCCATTAGTATGCAGCAACCAGCAACAAAGTGTGAAACTGTTTCCAATTCTGTTTTACAAAACCTACATTGGTCTGTTTCTCCCACATGTTCAATGGACTTTCTAAACCAACGTGTACATATCCAACTACCTTGGGCCACCAATATTAACCTTTCATCTCTTGGTTTAAGTTCACATCTCCTTAACCATTCCTGTGTTCGTTCCTGATCAACATGAGGTTCTTCCAGAAGTTTTCTATACTTGCAACTATATTTATGCTTTTTCCACATTTCTTGCCTTTTCATCTGGTCCTTCACTTTACATTCTTTCTTTTGTTTTTGGGCACATTCAGTTGCTGCCTGATTTTTATCTACTTCTGGTTTGATTTCCATTCCCGCTTGATGCCAATATGCTTCTGCTAGCCTAAGCAGAGAAGTCATCTTAGATTTATTCTCCTCATATTTCAAAACTTTCACTATGTTTGGGTTTTTTGAGGTCAGCAGATATGTGTGGAGTCCCACAATTGCAGATCAATACATGTAATCAATTTTAAGGAGGTCCATCCCTCCTTCAAATCAGGGTATATATAATCTTGGTATGCACTGATTTTTATAAATCATTTCGTGAGCATGAAGCATCCTTCTTGTTTTCCTATCCAATCTATCCAGCATATTTTGGGGCCAGTCAATCACTCCAAAACTGTAAGTTAGCACAGGAAGAACAAATTGGTTTATTGCTTGGATTTTGTTCCTAGTTGTCAGCGCTGTTTTCAGGATTAATTTAAGTCTTCTAAAGTACTCCTTACTTTTATTCACATTTGTTCATGTTTTATTGTCGATCCTTCATCAATTCCCAAATATTTATACACTCACTCTTACTCAAGTTCTTTTATATCACATTCTTGTCCCAAACTGATGTTTGTTTGGTGTTGCAGTTTTCCAGCTTTAAAGGTAACTTTTGCACATTTATCAAGACATTCTTCTATCATCTGAAAAAGTTTTGACAACTTGCAGTTGTGCTTTCAGTTACTCATCTGATGAGCTGTACAGTTTCAAATAGTCGACAAAGAGAAGATGAGAAGTCTTTGCACTCTGTTGTTTTCTAGAAGCCAAATTATAGCCATGGCCTAATTAGACAGCTTAATGGATTAAGGGCAAGGCAGAACAGCAGCAGTGACAGTCACCCTGGAATACCCCCCTTTGGATTTTTATCCCTAGAATAATAAGTTGTCCTTTATCATGGCTTAATTGCAAAGTGGTCTGACACTGTTTCATGGTCACTGTAATGTAGTTAATCAGTGTAGTGTGTCTCTTATACATTTTTAAGCATTCTTTTATCCATGAATGTGGGATACTATCAACATTTTTTGTAGTCAATCCACGCCATACTTAAATTCTTTCCCTTTATACAGTTCTCCACTATGACTTTATTTAACACCAATATACAGGTTCCATATGACTTTCTTTTATTGCATTTTGTTCTATTGCCATAAATGAGTTTTCACCTACATGGTTATAAATTCTGTTGGCATCAATTCCAATGTATAGTTTATATGTCGTTGGAAGGCAAGCTATTGGTCCATAATTTTTAGGGTAGCTTGCAGGTTCACTTTTAAGTAGGAGCTTTGTTTTTCTTGTTGCTAGCCAGGTAGGTGTCTGTTCCGGGTGTGCATATAAATAATTCTTACTCATGGCTAAATCATTGTGCAAAGATGTTAATACTTTTAACCAGAAGTTAAGTAATGCATCTGGGCCTGGGGTTTTCCACTTACAGGCTTTTTTAACTTTGTTTCAATCTCTCTGGCTGTTACTTCATCCCATTTCATATCCTGTACCTTTACATTTCTTATTCTTTCTTTTGTTTTTTTTTTCTATCCATTTAGCATCTTTGTTTTATTCCACGTGATCTTCATAGCTACTTCTCCAAAATTTATGTATTTCTTTTTTTGGTGGTTTTTCAATTCCTTTTACCTTACTTCCCAATTCTCTACAAAACCTTATTAGGTCATCAATAGATTGCTTATTTTGTACTCTTCCTTTATATTTGTCTACATATCTTCTAAGTTTTTCTGCCTGTGCTGAGATTTTTAGTTTATGATAGTGCATGATAGATCCTGATCTGTTCTAATACTGCACATTGCTTTTATCATGTCTGTCTTTCTGAGTATTTTTGTTGATCTGCTCCCTCTTCTATACTCTTTTAATAATGACACTTCTTGTCTTAATTGCTTTATGGATTTTCTATGCAATGCTTCAATGATGGTATTCAATTTCTCCCCTTTATCTCTCTCACTACCCTGTGTTCTTGTGGTAGAACTTTATCAGTTATTAATTTAGCTACACAGTAATATATCCTGTTTACTTCAGTTATATTGCATGAATCTCTATGGACAGTCTTAATTACTGTGTTCATTTGTTTTGTCAAACTTCTGACTTATTGGGTTTTATTAATCTTCTACAGCATATTACTTTCATTGATCTTAATATATCTATGTATCTCTATTAAGTCAAGCAACTCTTCTCTTAGCTCGGTTTCTTCTAGACTGAGGGCACATTTTTTGTTTCCCATTTCCTGTGGCCATTCTATAGAAAGTTCTATTGCATCGTCTTGTGGCACATTCTCATCAATTTCATCCTGTACCATCCATTGCTCTGCCATATGAGAACTCACTGGCCTATCTCTCCTCAATATTAACTGCATCAGAATTTCGACAGTTTCCTGTTCATCCCTTGACGTCCAGCTTCAAGTGAATATTTATACTGGTTTTCAGTGGAAGGCTCCAAAATATCTTCATATGGCACTTGACCAATTGCTTCCCATTCCACTGGTTTCTCCTTAATTTGGAATTCCATCACTCTGCTCTGTTGTGGTGCTTTCTGAATTAGATTTTCTACACTGACTCCTTCACTTTGGAGGTACTTCATAACTTCAGTTTCTGTTTCTTTAACTTTAACTTTAACTTTCCTTTTCTACTTTTCCTGTTTGTCTTTTTATTTTTGTATTGTAAACTTTCCCATGTCTGGATTTGTTTGCCTACATTTCTCTTTAAATATTTTTGGTGCTGCTCTTTTTTATTGATTAGTTATTAGTTTTTCTTTCTCCTTTGCATCGATATCGCACCATATTAAATCTCTTTTGCTTTTCCATGTTCCCTACAAGAGTGAACCTAGGAATGAGGGCTAAGACGGGTCCTGCAGGAGTATGAATCTTGGAACAAATGTTAACATGGATTCTGTAAGGATTGGACCTAGGAAAGAGTGCTATCATGGGTCTTGCAGTGGGCAAGTCCAAGAGTTCAATACTGAGGTCAGCAGTGTTTTAGTTGTTTGATATTTATGGCCTTGGATTTATGATTTTCAGAATTATGGGCTTCAAGACTTCTATAACAAACCCTCTTGCAGCACTCTAGTGATGTTTCTAGGTGAACTACCAGTTTCATCAAGTGAAACAGGTACAATCTCTGTACTGTTAGACTCAGGCCATAGTCTCCTTTCTTTGCTTGTAGAGTGAAAACTAACTGTGAGATCACCACATTGCATTTGTAAGGAGGTATTCCGTTATTGCAAGGCTGAGCTCAGGCTCATAGTTAATACAGGTATATGTGTGTGTGTGTGTGTGTGTGTGTGTGTGTGAGTGTGTGTGTGTGTGTGTGTGTGTGTGTGTGTGTGTGTGTGTGTGTGTGTGTGTGTGCAGCTATAAATATATATATATATATATATATTAGATATAGATATACACACACACAAACACACACAAAATCACACCTGCATATAGGTTCATATGAAAGTACTAAGCAATCAGTTTGCATTATAAGCATAGCCAAAAAAAAACCTATTCAAAAGATCCCTTGCTACAGTTTAAAAGACAAAAGCATTGCTTCTTTCTTTTGAGGCCACTCAGTATTGAATCTCTGAGATCACTCAAGATGTGTGACATATTTAAACAAAAACATACCAATATGTGTATTATATTCAGTAATGGATCTTTTAAGATATGTGTGAAGGGGAATTAAGACGTCTTTAGATCTAGTGGAAATACTTCTGGAAATGAGTTGAGTCAGCTAAAAGGATTTCCAAACAACTGTGGAGACCTGATGGTCAAATGATAAGAAATTATCAGTAAGAGTGAATAGATCCTAGTGTCTGATTGGAGGGGTATATCACCAATATTTTAAGTAAACCTGTTTTGTTTATCAGAATGAACTGTGCTATATTTTTTGCATTTAACTTGAGACCATTGTGCTTGCTCCAGTCATTAACATCGTCCAACCCATGCTGGAGAAATCGTGGGTCAGTTGAAGATCGAATAACAAAACCCCAGTTTACAGTAGTCTACAAATTTAGTTAACCACAAAGAGTACTGGTCTGAAGGTCTGATAAATAAATTTCAAATAGGACAGAACCAAAAACACAGCCTTGTGGTACATCACTAGTATTTTTTTTGCTTTCAGAAGTAGCACCTGTGACTCTAACCACATGGGTTCTGTAAGGTGACCAGTTAGCTATCCACTGCACAATACGAGGATTTATATTCAGATTTACAAGTCTAACAATAATGCCTGTAAGTTGGATAGTGTCAAAGGTCTTGATCAGGTCCAGATATGCTGTATGCACTGCATAACCACTATCCACTCCTTTAATTATGTTCTCAAAGAAACTAATGAGGTTAAAGAGACAGTACCTTCCATTGACTGATGGATGAGTGATCAGGGTTAAGAGATTTTTAAAATTCAGATTAATGAGATCTGAGATATAGTGCTCCTTAGATTTACATATGAGGCTAGTGAGACTATAATGGGTCTATAGCTACCAGGGTCTGTTGTTGGGAAACCTAAGTGTAATGGCATTACAATGGCATTTTCCCAGGCTTCTTGAAGTAACCAGTGGAGAAGTTTAGATTGAAGAGGTTAAGCATGGATTCAGAAAGGCCATATTTGGCACTGATAATCAGGAAACCTGGTATGTTAGCATGGCCCATACATGAAATAATCTTAGTTTCTGAGAGGGTTGACAGAACTTGTTCAATAGTAATTAAAGGGGGTGTCAGGGACTGCGGAAGCTATGGACTAGCTATAACTGTGGGTGGAGTAAATTTTGCATTAAATTTGTTAGCTAGGATATTAACTATTTTCTTTGAGTTAGAGAGAGTAGTATTGCTGTGGGCTATCTCTGTGCATTGTTGTGTTATTTATTAATTTCCTGACATAGTTAATGAATGATTTATAGTTATTTTTGTTATTATATTGTTATTTTATTTTATTTTTTTGCTATTTTAAGTTCATACTCACCTTTGAGCTTTTTATTGGTTCTCTTAAACTCTTTGTTAGCGTGCTTTTAAAGTAGGTAGAATGTGACCTCTTATAAACCTTAAAAAGTTTACTTCTCTTGTTATATAATTTATTTACATGGGTATTCCACCAAATGGGTTTGTTTTTAAATGTTCCATTAAATTTGGTGCAGATAGGGACTGCATTAGCTTTATCTATCTATCTATCTATCTATCTATCTATCTATCTATCTATCTATCTATCTATCTCTATAAATAAGCATAACCTTCCATCAAAACAGCAATTTGTCAGTCCTACAATGATTGTTACCCAGTTGTCGAATACCAAAAGGTCACTCTACAAAGAATAAAAAAAAAAAACATAACTTTTTTGCAGTGGAGCAAGTCCCCCTGCTTCTCCCATCTGGTGGGGGGGGGGGGTTATGCCCCCCAAACTCCAGCCAATTAAATCTATAAACTCTGAGACTGCACTACAGTGGAGTAAAAGGCATATTCCCCTGATCCCCACTATAATGGAATATTGCACTGGGAAAGCCAGTATACTTCAATCAACTGATATTCGATCATTCAATATAAGATTGTCTTCTACATGATCAAATGTTCTTAATGTTGAGTTTAAAAAACAGCACTAAGAAATTTGAACAGACATAGCACTGAGTGCCCTACATGTTGAAGGTACAAAAGATTGTGGAAGGGAAAGTATTTCATCTCCCAATCTTCACACTAAAACCCTCATTAAAACTAGCCTAAAATTCAACTGGATATTGGCAGTGTTACAGTAAGGTTATTATTATGGCAAGGTGTAGAGTTGGGGTTGGGGGAATGGGCACCATAAGGGTTAGAATTAGGGTTAGCACCCATTACTAATGCTAACACTAGCACTGCCCCTTCTCCCAACCTTAACCCAACACCTTACTTTAATAAAAATGTTCCTGTAACACTGCCACAGCAGAAGACATGCTCAAACACACAAACATGCACAACCACACACTAACAGAACTACATCTATGCCCATTCCTAACCCCATCCTTAACACTAAAATATACACACTCACACAAAACACACAAAACCTATCTCCTCACCTATCCCCAACCCTAAACCTTACACTCACCCACACGGACTAATGATATCACTCCATCCAAGCCCACAATGTAAATGAGTAAAAAAATATGGGGGAACCTGCCTAATTTGTGTGTATAAAATAAACATGGATATGAATAAATACAGATATTATAAGAATAAGGAAGACAGAGTCAGGAATATGTACAAAGAATAGATCAAAAGATATTTTATGTTATATGGGTTATATGGGATGAAAAAATAAATGAAATTATGTTTAATGGTGAATGGAGTTAGTAGCAATATTAACTAAAATCAGATGGTGGTTATAGAAAAATCAGAGTGGGTCTAATAGGGATGAAAATTTTGTATGATTGTGTAAACAGATTTGTAAACCTATATATTCATATATTTGCAAATATTTGGATATAAATAAAGGGCAAAAAAAAAAAAAACAAATGGACCAGCACCAAAATCCACACAATCATTTAATGTATAAAAATATAATGTGGCCATGAATACCCACAGATGAATATACAAAACTCATAACACACAAAACGTGAACAAACTGAAGCATACTGGTTTCAGCATAAAGCCTTCATCAGTGTTACCTCTGCTCCTGTATAAATAAAGGACCCATAAATAGAAGCCCCCTACTTTTTTATGTTGACGAGTGTGACCATTGTTACTGTGGCACTTCTGTCTCCATTCTGCCACATAGGTAGCTCAGAGAAGCAGAAGGCATACTGATATGGCATCAGAAACCGCTGCTGACAGCTTTGTTTCTTTGGGAAATATTGTTCAAAGATAGGTTGGCAGATGTGTCCCTGATTAGAAAGGAGAAGAAAGCAATTAATATCCAAGTAAAGTGAATTGAGACTTCACATCAGCAGGACGAGGAGATGGAGTGTGATGGGATTATGAGGAGGGTGGTCAAGCCTTCCCATTCTGATAAAATGCTTAAGTGTAAGCATTCTAATGGAGCAGAGAAAGAAGTGAAGGCAATCAGCCGTCCACAGGATTTGGAAAGCAGGTTCCACACAGCTTCTTGCTGAGGAAATTATGGACAGTGCTAACATTCTTCTTACAACCATCCACTTGGGAGGGCTGCAGGATGATATTTTGCAGGATTTGCTGGTGGTGAGTGAGCCAGAGAGTGGCAGGGACATTTCTTGTGGGAGTTAATTGGCAAAATACAAAAAGAATCTTCCATTATATGGGGACATGGTAAGGGAGAAGGGAAGAAAACAAGCAGAAGGAAAAGAATTAGAGTTTAAGCAGAGAAGAAATTTCACATTTGCAGTAAAGAAGAAAAAGGACTGGAAAGATATGTGGTATGGGATAATATAATTTCTTCAGAGGTAAGAGCTTTTATTAATATAAGTAAATAGACTTCTTGTGACATTATTTTTGAAAATGTATAAGAAAGGTGTTTCTGCTAATTGACATTGGCTAGGTACAGAAAGGTTCCTTGCACCTTTATCTCTGTGTCTCATTATCCTTAAGCTGTCATACTTTTTATTACAGATCACTAAACTGCACATTGCTTAGGTACTGGCTGCAAAAAACATATAGAAAATAGCATATTGAACAGTCAATGTTAAATGTTAACTGCTACCTTTATAGATTATACAGTGTTACTGTGATCCCTTATATTCTCCTGTGCAGGAGGACTGCTGCAGTAATTCCAGTGCTAGATCCTAACCACATTTGATGGTAAAAGGATTACCTCAAATGAAACAGTTTGTCTTGGGCATTTCAGTTTTGTGCTGTTGTGTGCCATGTGACATTTAAACTACATATAGTGCATATAGCATCCAGGAAATAGGACTCACAGATTTAAAGTCTCCAAATATGCTTGCATACTTCAGGAGGCAGGTGGCACTAGAGTACCCAAATAAAATGCTTCCCTTTTGCTGCACTGCATTAACTGACCCACTTTGTCTACTTTTAGTCACCGACCACAGCCACACCACACAAAGACAGATTTATATTATTTACACTAATAGTTTCCTAATTAAACTAATGCTCATTCAATTAGCAATATACATTGAGCAACCCCCTCCCAAATTTTTAATTCATGTAAATATTACACAGGTACATTTCCACTTCTACTTTTCTGGAATGAAAAATTACAGAAATACATTCCCGCAGCATTTATGTTTGGTAAGTAAGGTATCATCTGAATTCTCTTATTATTTGCAGGTGTATGCATTTCCTTTGTGAAATGTCCATTTTGGAATTCCCCTGGGGAAAGTGCACCTCCACTCTTATTAAGAATACTTTCCAGGGATTTGCTTTGCTACTGTCTGCCCATAAACCACACATACTTTTGATACCTCATCCCATACCCATAGTTCATGCATATTTTCATCATTCTATGCCTTCAGTTGAAATTAACTTCTTCTATAAATTATCATATATCTTAATTTGCTACAACTTTTCCTAAGCAATTTCTTTTGTTGTCTATAAACTAGTTATATTTCTGTGATAGGCAGAAAAAACATTTAATACTATATCCCCTTTGACTATACCTCCCCTAAATCTTTAGTTACAGCTTAGGCCGACCCTAATGTTCTAAATAACACTAGGAAGAAAAGCAACTTTCCTTAAGTTTGTTCTTATTTGGCTGTTCAAGTGCCTTATGTGGCAGATACGGTTCTTCAGTTGTTTCATTCTATTTGTCATAAAGTATTAGATGAGAGCTAAGGCCTTTCTTTTGAAGTTCCAGTCTCCTGCATCATCATCTATTTCCCTACTCAAAATAATACTCATACTACGATCTAGGTGTCAGCAAAGTCTACATCCTATCTAAATATAATCAAATTTACTTTTGGTGGCAGCATAGAAAATCCAGCTCTTCTTTACTGTCTTTGGTTAGAAAAAGATAGTCTTCCTTCTCTTACTCTTTGTACTTCTATTACCTAATAATTCTATTATATTTCCTAATTCTTATACTGAAATTAACCACCTTGGTATCAAACCACCATATTACCCAGGTTCATATAAAGCTGCAGCTCTGTATGTGTTAACAAAACAAAATCATACACACTTTTTACTCATACAAAATTGCCTATAGTTAGTTTATAGATGTTTCCGTTAGAAAATCTCTAACAAACTTTATAGTAGCAGTGGAACAGCCTGACTTAGCCCAACATCTAACTGATGGATGACCTTTACCTCAGGCAAAGCATACATTGGAAATTTACAAGTAGGCTAAAGACAACTCCCATTGTTAAAAGCCCAACAAAACTTTCCTTCACTCTGACTTCTAATGGATGCTTCATGCACGAGGTTATTATGCTTATCCAACATACCTGGTTACTAAACTTTATTCCCAATGTGCTACATGTGAATTAATTGTAAAAACATTTATAAGGTAAAAGCAAGTTGCAAATAAAGAGTCAGTAGCTTACGGAAACATTGCAACTTGGATAATATAACTTTGTAGAAACGTCTCACAATGAGCAAACATCCTTAGTATGCTAACAGAGTCAAGTTTCCTTATAGCCATAATATTATATGAAGAGAAGCAACTACCATACTGAGGCTTAAAAAGGTTAGCATAAATGAAGGACTTCTTGGATTCTTGGAGTAATAGTCTAAATAATACCCTTATTTCGAAGCAAGCACATTCCAATGGTAACATTTATATTGTTGTCAAGCTTAAAGAATCTTTTGATAATAACATGTAGATCATGATCGACATTACCCTATAAAGGAGTTTATTAATTGAGTAAAGGTATGTTCTATATTCTTACGCTAAATGCAATAAATTGCACTAGTTGGTAATAAATTTAGTATTGGTGGACCTTTGACAAGAGGTATAAGGAATCCAGCAGTTGTTGAAACTTTAATATACCACTTATGGTAGTCTTCAGGGTCCCACATTTGTGTTGTGCGCAAATTTTCTTTCCCATACCCAGTTGGTACAACCATATTAAGCAAAAATGGATTAAGAACACAATCCTGATTCACATCCTTATGTAGAACTTTAACTGAAGATATTGAAGCCCTATGTCTCACCCTGCTACTATGGTTTGTTTCTTTCGACTTTTCCCAGTTAGGGGCTGCCACAGCGGAACTCCGGTCCGCTAATGATTGGCAGCAGATTTTTTGACGTGCTGGCTTGCCTGACCTAATGCACAACCTTCAAAGAAGGAATGCCCATTCACGCATGTTGCCACACAGAAGACGCTCTAACTAAGAATCGAACGGGTAACGTCTAACTGTGAGGCGACAACGCTAACGCAGCACCACAATTCTGAATCCCATGGATATAATCATGCCTACAATGGGTTTGATGGGGAACTGTATCAAAAGCATTGGCTAAATACAGATAAGGTACATCAACTACAATTATAACACTGATAGCAACTACTACATTATTGTAAAAATGTATTGAATTATATAGGCAAGACCATCAATGAATAAAGCCATTCTGTTCAGCTGCAAAAGTTAACAATGGATTTGAAGGGAGTAAGCCTAACAATTTTTTCAGAACATTGCCAATAACAGCTTTTATTATTATTATTATTATTGTTATTTATTTATTTATTTATTTATTTATTTATTTAATTTTATTTAACTATTTACTAACTGGGGAAGAACACTAATCTATATGAAACATTTTCAGGTTCAGTCCAGGGTTACAAATTGTTAGTATAAATACAAGCGTTATGAGAGCATTAAGTACAGAGAAAGTAATTAAGGATCTGGGGACCCAAGTTGATAGCAATCTCTCCTTTGACAACCACATTGCCAAAGTGGTTAGAAAGACCTTCTACATAGTCCATCTCATCATGAAAGGATTTACATCTAGATCAAGAGAGGAAATCGTGTCCCTTTATTCATCCCTCATCAGGCCCATCATAGAATACAATGCCACCTTTGGGATGTACCTTACCCGACACCTGCAGCAATTAGAAAGACCCCAAAAGTACCTCACCATTAGGATCAAGGGACTCAAACAGATGCCATATGCTGCTCAGTTAAAAAAACTCCAGCTCTACTCAGTTGCATACCACCTACTTCAAGGCAAGCTATGCCTGACATATAAAGCTATGTCCAACCCAGAATTAATGGACATGCTCCACCTCAGTAAATCTAAATCCCTTAGAGCCACGCACTCGAGGGACTTGAACCTCAGCACAGAAATAAATAGAACATGCTGGAGGGACAGATTCATAACCCAGAGGCTCCCTTCGCTCTGGAATAGAATTCCAATTCATGTTAGGCAGAGCACCTCACTGACTCTCTTCAAGAAGAATCTTGATGAGTGGATGGGGGATCGTAGGTTTGTCCCGGGGATTACTTCCGTGTCACTATTAGACAGAGGCACAGTAAACTAAACTTTAAAAAGGACACAGTATACTCAAATCAAGGGGTGGCGTAAGCCAAACACAATTGGGCTAGGCTTATAAATGCCCCAGGGCAGATAGCCTAGTATGAACCTATGAACCTATTAATATTTTAGCATGACATATATGAAAAAAATGCTGATTTCACATCTAGCAAGTTGTACTTTCACATCTAGCAACTTGTACTGTTTCCAGATAACATAACATTCCTACATTTTGTGTAACAGTAAAGAAAATTACTACATACTTATAATATATACCAAATGTAATGCTTAATATGTGGGTAGCATAAGAAAGCCCTACATTTTTCCACTGGGGCCTAATGGGACTACAGCTATCACATTTACTTAACTCTTCACATTTTATTATGGGGACAAGTGCTTCCCTCCAAAATGTTGGCTAAAGACCAAATATCAGATGCCTTTGATGTAAATAAGTGAGACAGGGCTAAACAGGCAAATGAATCTTACTAAAAAAGGATGTTTGCCTGATCAGGACCAAATGTGTTATCAAAAGCTTAAGCAGAAATATCACCTATAAGAGAAGGACAGAACTCTCTTCCATAAGGTATATTGATGCTGAAATTAACATCCATGATGGAGCAGTCCATGAAGAAATGTTAACTAAATAGTTTTGATATAGAACTCGGTCATGGTATCTTTGTTCGACACAGTTGCCAGAAAATAAATATTCCAATGTGGTTCATACAAATGCTCACTAGTCCTGCAAATCTAGACTTTAAAATTTATAAAGATTAAAATGGTAAGTTCTCTGAGCCACAGCAGTCCTCCTATGTAGTGAATAAAGTCTGCAATGAATTTTCACAAGGCTACAAATTATATGAGGTATAGGCCAAAATATAAGGCAAAGTAAAGAACGCTCTCTGAAATCAGGGGAAAAGTTTCTACTTTGTTGCATACAAACAGTTCCCAGAAAAGAAGTATCCCAATGTATTTCATACAAATGAACATTAGTCCTATAAAGTCAGACTTGAAAATGATCAAACACAAGAGGGTAAGTTGCTT
>NC_056727.1:1186251454-1186301454 GCF_019279795.1 Protopterus annectens
CAGATGTTAGTGAACAATTTACCAGATTATTTTATACTGGAAATATATATAGCAATGACAGGTAACCAGTGAGACAGATAAAGGTGCATTGCTAATATGTATGGTAGGGGGCAGGACAGGGATGCTGAAGCAGGTTTTAGTGTCCAAATATCTAAAACACTTCTTTTTATTTGAATGAGGAATTAGTGTAACTGGAAGAAGATTGCTACAGATATCCATTTTCATATATTTTCCAGCATTTCTCAGCAATTCTGATAATTTATGGTTTGGCATACTGACAGATCTCTTCTCAGTGGCTCATACTCTTATGTGATGTGCTTGCCAGATAATCCTGTCAGGCACATTTATGCTATTTGTCAGCATTTAGTGCTCTGAATATGACTCCACCCTTGTTAATTATAGTTATTAATGGTTGCCAAATTATCTGTTTCTGATTATGAAAAAGTATGTAAAAATATGACGGCATAGACTTCTCTGGATCAACACAGTTGGACTGGCTAGGAATCATTATTTACTAAAGCAGAGATTCTAGATATAAGCAGCAAACTACAAACTCTGACAGCTGTCCAGGACTTCAGGCACTTACGAGTGACAAACAATTAATTAGTATAATGGGATATCACCACACTGGCATTTGCCAGGCTTCCTAGCTTAGTAAGAAAAAAAAAAGACAAGAATGCATATACTATCTTGCAGTCATTTAATCCATCCATTTTGAAATAGTTTGTTTCTGAGGAATTACCAAGCAGAAATGCAAAGTCAGCATTAACCTAAAAATGCAAAATTTGAAGGCAATTTGTAAATGTTCAATAACTAAGGTACAATTACAAACACACGTAGAGAAAGCCCTCTACTAAGGCATTGAAGTGAAAGGATATTACTAACTCTTACTTGGGACTCAAACCCACAACTTCCAGCATAACATGCTGGTTGTTTCACTGTGGCTGGGGCAACATGGGCCTCTGGGAAGATAGGTAATAAGTTTTCTTTAAAAGCCTTTTTTTCCATCTAGAAAATCCCCAACATGAGGATTGATGTCAAATTGCATGTATATATACAACTGATGTTCAAAGAAACCCTGTGCTTAGGCCCTGTTAGAATCACAAGTGAAAGCATAATGTTAGCTTTCATTTGGGAGTCAGACCCAAGACTTTCAGCATACCATGCGGTGGAAAAGTGCTATTGGACAAATAAGTTTTCCCCTCTCAGCTAGGAAACCCTCAGTATGGTCATTTAATGTCAAATTACAAACACCCCCCCCCACGCACAAATACACACACATATACAGATAAAGCCCTCTGCTTAGGCAATGTTAGAAGTGAAAGGATATTATCTCTCATATTGGACTCCAACCGTTGGTTCAGGGGCTGTGACACCAGCACATTATGCTAATTTATACCATCAAAAGTATGTTAATATACATCTCATGTAACTGTTATTTTTAATCAAAACTAAAAATTATATAACTGATATCAAGAAGATCTGAATAACTGAATGTTGCTCATGAATAAAACTTACTGTAAATAATGAAACAATGCAATGATATCCACAATGTCTCTATAATGGATCATTTCTCCCTGGGCACCTGCTGACAGAAGGAACTGCTCAGTTGGACCTTCCTAGCAAACAAACGCCAATAAATAAATAAATAAATCCAACTCAGTAAACTAGTTTGGAATCACAGCTGAGTAAAAAAAATGGCAGAAAGTGGTTGAGGGAACTAAAGCAGTCACATGAAAAGAAAAACAGACAAATCTTACACTCAAATGGTTTAGTAAACTATCATTCATATCATGAAAGTAACAAGATAGCTGTGCTCACACAAAAAGGTCAGATCTCATGCAAATTACTTACCAATATCTTAAAACGCCATATAACCACAAGCACTGAAATAGAACTGTGGCTATGCTTTTTTACAGCCCGAGCATGACATTGTTTCTAGATTCAGCTTTTATATTTTAGCAATAACCCACAAACAGGTGTGGATATGACAGTGTTTACCCATGGTTGGCGTGATTTGAAATAAAGCTAACTGTGGGTAACTGCAGCCATACCCTCATCCAAGAGTGCGTTATTGTCATTATGCAATGACATTGTTTGAGAAAGAAAGTGCTTACCTTTCTTAAATAATATCTTTGTATAACAGTGATCAAGTATTCCTCCATGTTCTTCCTTATTTACTAATGTACAGCTCATGCATATGGGGTTTATGTTCCCAGACTTGCACAGTACATCAATGCTATTCTGGAGAAGCAATGGAGAAAAGAGAATCTCCGTTGCTGTTTTTTTTCCCTGCCATTATAACCTCTTAATGCAGGAAACCTTGACAAAGCCCAGCATAATGGGAGAACAAAGTTCCAAAAATAGGGACAGCTTTTAAATATTGTTCTTATAAACTTGGAACGTTGCTGAAAAAGAGGTTTTGGGTTAGTGTGTTTTCTGAAGGCTATCAAGCCTAAACCTCAACTGTCTCTGATTATTTTAATAGCTTCAATTTCCAGTGGCTTGCCAGAAAAGTACATTTTTTATGAGGAAAAACAAAAGCTATGAGGCAGAAATTGAAAAGCTAGACACTAAAGTGATATGACTGCCAAGATTTTAGTAGGGACAGGGCAGAAATACTAGGAAAATCAGGTACATTTTTGTTTCTTTAGTTTTACAGAATGTACCTGATTTTTCTTGTTATTTGCTATTTCCTAAGAATATGCCAATAGAAAGTCTGGCCACTCAATGGTACTTCAGCAGACAGACTTTTTTCCTATTGGTGTATGCTCAGTTTACAAAATACATGCTGGCTGAGCTGTCCGATCAGCATGTTTATTTTTGAATAGTAATGGGCCGTCATTGTATAATAGAGTTTTGATAAATATACAAAGTAGTGAAATAACATTATCACTGTTTCACTATGATGTCGTTTTTATTTCATTTTTAAGGAAATTTTGCTATGTAAAACAGTGAAATAAAGCAATCTCTACTTTTTGCTTTTTTGCAGTCCAAGTAGAATATCAACTCTTGCATGAGTTTTTGCTATCTAAAGTGGTGAAATAGAATGTCTCTTGGTTTCATTTCTATGACACTTCTGTTATGTAAGAAAAGTAGTCAAAATAATTATAACTATGCTATGCTTTTTAAAGTCTAAGTGCATTATTGTCTCTTGTTTCAACTTTTAAGTGACTTGCCAGCAAGACATTTTGTCCTCGAGCTAAATAAGATGTGGGAGAAGTCGAGGATCATATTTATATCTTCCCCTGAGCATTGCCACCTCACCCCAGTGGTTGACTCAAAAAACCCATAGAGATTTTGTTTCGCAAATATTTGCTGTCTTGTAAGCTGAGTCAATGAAGACACCAAATGGGATGTTGTGATCATTTACTGAATTTAAAATAGACAACACAACTGATGCCATAGTAATTTAACATATTAACCATCACATAACAAACAGTTAGCAACCTTTAACCTTATATCGGTTAGTGTAACCAAGCCCTGTTCCAGCTAAATCTGAGGTCCTGGTATGTACCCAAGCTACCTCAATCTTGCTTGTAAAGCCCCTTTGGGGATGAGCCCAGCCCAAGCACATCTACCATTTCCAAGACTTAATGCTGAAACCAACACCCATCCCCAAGAACATAGAGAACAATGAAACATGACCAGGGAGAAAACAAGAGGGGAAAACCACAACTCCTTAGGTGAAACCTGGACTAAAAGGAGGGTGGGGGGACCTTCAAACAATTGATGAGAAAATATGAAGATGAGCAAGTGGCTCACATCTAAATAACATGATAGCAATTTCCCCACCCTCTGAGTCAGTTTGAGGACAACCAGGCTTATGGGTAAGCCATTGTTCTTTTATCAGGGTTCTTAAATCACTCTGCATGGAGCCATCTACTGGTTAGGTAAGCAGTGGCATAGTTATATTTTATTAACTAATAATAATAATAATAATAATGATAATTATTACATTTTTATTTTAATGGCAGTTTCACAGTACAGTTTTATTTTAAATGGCAGTTTCACAGTACAGTTCATTATAGATGAAATGGTACTTGACATATATATTTTAGTCCTTGGTTCCCAAGGTGCAAGTCTTTTTTTTTTTTGGGCAATATTTAAAAATGTTACTTTTTTACCAGTTTTTGCTTTACTAATTATGGATATTGTAGCTATTTTAAAGAGTGAGTTAGTATGTACTGGCTGCACATTAGGTCATTATTTATGTTTAAATTAAGATTGCACTGATCCTTTTGGTTTGCTTTCAAGCAGTAAGATGTGTGCTTGGTGTCTGAGTTGGATAGCTGGTGCATTACATAACGTGTCAGGGATATAGTTACTTGCCAGTATACATGGTTTTGTGTAGTCATGCATTAATAATTAGTAGAACTATAGTGTGGTTACATATTTTCAATCTTCTTGTAATTTTATGTGAGTTCTGATACTGAAAAAGTGATTAAGCACTCTTGTTTTGGTGGGAGGCTTTTTCAGATACAATGTATGCAGTAGCTTGACATCTTAGAATATTCCTTCTCTGTGGTATGGTTGCCTTGGACTTTTCACAGTTATCTCAGTTCCTGATGACAGTACCTTAGAGTGCTTTTAACATTAGCAACAATGCACACTCTTTCTTTCTTTTTTTACTTAAAGAAGAAGTTTAGATCATAAACAAAGTGAAGTGAGACAGTTTCATATTTAGAGCACCATCATTCCTATATATATATATATATATATCGATATCTATACCTATAATATATATATATATATATATATATATATATATATATATATATATATATATCGATATCTATACCTATAATATATATATATATATATATATATATATATATATATATATATATATATATATATATATATATATATATATATATATATATATATATATATATATATATATATATATATATATCAATATCTATACCTATAATATATATATATATATATATATATATATATATGTATATATAAACATTCATAGCTGAGGAAGTAACAAAATATGTCATAAGCAAATTTCATGGAATTAAGAACACATTTTAAATAAGCATGGTCTGTCAGGGGATACGTTTTAAAATAGTAGTGCTACTACTGAAACCATGGGTGAATGAGTGACAGTTACTTTACATTAATTTCAAATGCATAAAGTCTGCAATTCTAATTATTGTTTTAATGTATTAAGCCTATTACCCTCTTTTTCTTATAGCCAGTTTTATTTTAAGTAGGAAGGACAGAAATTAATTTGAGTCAAACAAGGAGCATCTTTGAAATCTGGGATAATGAGGAATACGGAATGCAGCTATATAGAATTTAATAAGAAGAAACAAAGAATGCAACAATACCTGTATTGACTAATTCTCCAATAGCAGCTTAAGAGTGATTATCATAGAATAGTAAAGCAAGAGGTTGCTTACCTGAATCATATAAATTGCATTTGAGAATTTACTTGCTGCATCATACTAAATTATGATATTTTTTTTAATCATAAGCATTGTCAAGACTTATGCTACACAGTTAAATCTAGTAGCATTTTGCAACATATTTAGTTTACATTATTTGAATATTCAGTGGCATATCCAGGAATCTGCAAAAAGTTGGGCACAGACCCAAAATTCAACTACCAGGGTGAGGGACTGGGAAAGTAGAACACTGGGATGGGCAGATGTGGAAAGATCACCATAAATTGCTCTGACATGTGTGAAAAGACAACAATATGCATTCAGCTGCACATAATTGTGGTGTAGTTGTGGCAGGTTCCTATCAAGCACACAGCAAATGTATAGAAAGTACGAGCTGTTTCAAGCCATGCCTGGAAGAGATGTCTGTCCATGCCAAGTCAGAGGTAAAAAAGATGATTACATAGATTAAAAATATGGAACTGAGAGCTATTAGATACCAGAAACAGAACTTCTGACTAGAAATGACTGTTTGGAATTTGGACACTGAGCTTGAAGAGTACATTGATATGGAACAAGGTATATAAGATGTGTGACTCCTCAATAAAGGTAACTTTAATACAAGGTAGGAAGCCACTGGTCCAATTGTTAAAATGTGTAATATAGTAAAAGTAAAGCGATTTTGTCACCATCAAATTATATTTCAAATAGGTAACTTTTGTGTGACTGACACAAAGCTAGTTCATTAGTATTATATAAAGAGAGTTAGTTAGTATATATCAGCAATCAGTGACAAAATAGCAAGTGCATTATACATGGGGATTACAGAGTTTGTAAAATGATAGTGTGATAATCAATAACATGTTGCTCTAATTATGAAATAAAAGGTCCAGATCATGGTTCCTTTAAAATATGGTAATCAGTAGCACTGCTCTATTAAAGTCCAGGTCATGGCTCCTTTACTGCTCATTATAAAGAATGCCAATCTAGTACTCTGATTACAGCAGTTTGCCTAACAGGTTGGATTGATTTTTTGTTGTTTAGTAAAAAAAGAAAAAAATTGCAATCCCTGGCTGAAACAAGGTTGACAAAGTAAAAAAGTGAATTTGATTTTTGTGGTATCAAAGCCCCTCAAAGACTCTTTATAAGGTGCTGTACTTTACTTACTGTACACATGTCTACTAATGATGCTCAACTCTGACTTTGTTTCATTTCAGTAAAAAGGAAAAACTTTTTTTAAGGATTTCACCATTACTTATCTTATTTCCTCTACATGTTGCATTTGGACATCTGGTTGTTGACCATACATCCATTTCTTAACTGATCACTTTTATAGTCTAAGAAGATTCACAGAGCAATAAAACATCCAAAACCTTTAAATGCACTATGCATTGCAAGTGATATCACTGAAATTATAAAGTGTGAATCATTCACCAATGAAATGAGAGAAATCTTTAAAAGGAAATTATATCAGAGAATATTTTAGGTGAATAGAAACTGAGTTGTGCTTATAAAATTGCCATATTTATTTGCCATAGCAATCTATCTTACTACAGCACTTCCCTTAGGCTTATGCTACCTAATAAGCTAAATGAGTCATTTCCAGTTTAATCCTCACCTTGTCATAACTAAATATTGTCCAGCACATCTCAAGTCTTCAACCTTCTCTAAAATGTTTGTGTGCTGGACAACAAATTATTGCTGAAAATAAAGAGGCTCAGAAGCTTAGAAAAGTTTTACTTACCTATTGTTTCAGTAGAAATTTATTGTAAAAAAGGCACCACAACATCCAGATTTGTTCTATACCCAAATCAGAGCTAGGAAACCTTCAAGGTTAGTTCATGTAAAAGGTAGGCCATCAGAGCAGACACCTATTCAGTAATACAAGAGTAGGAAGTGAACCTCAATATGTAACAGTCAGACCAGATAGAAGATGCTACCTCCCTGTCACTGCTTCCAGATTTGAGATGGGCATCAATCCAGTAGGTTTCATTTAACATGCATGTGGGGGAAGCAAATACCAGCTACAGATCTAGTCAAGGTCAAACTGTAAACCCTTGTCAACAACCCACAAAAAAGTCCTCTAAAACCAACAGTGTATGAGACAACTTCTGTGACAATTACAAGATTTAGGCGTTCTAAAAAAAAGCAACTATATTAATCAATGGTTGAACTTACAGGTTTATAGTTTTATGTCTTAAGTACATTATGCATGTCTATTTAGTGGAGCTGCTGCTAATAACCAACTCAATTAAAGTCAATATGATTTAAAAAATAATCACCACCCTGACCATTTAGTCTAGATGGGAGAAGACTAAGTCAGCAGGCCTAAATAAAAATAATGCCTTCTAAATGAGACTGCACTTCATCTCAAGCATGATTAAGCATTATTTATGCTCAACAGCTAGCACTACCTCTGCTGTAATGTCATTTTTTTTATTATTTTTATCTGATATTAATAATGCAGAACCCTCATCTGGCTTACTGCCAAAGGTTCCCAGCAATAAGAGCTTCAACAGCACCTTGTTTTATCTTTTATTTTTCCAGAATCTCTGCATTGTATCATAATTCATTAGGTCACATCCACCTTCCTGAGAAATGTTTCCAAATACCCTCTTCTTCACATGTTCTCTCTTTAGAATCAACAATGTGTGTGTGTGTGTGTGTGTGTGTGTGTGTGTGTGTGTGTGTGTGTGTGTGTGTGTGTGTGTGTGTGTGTGTGTGTGTGTATATATATATTACTGTTAAAATATTGAAACTTAAAAAAAAAAGGTACTTAACAGCGAACAAATTAGCCAAAAGTACACATTACCTAACCGTCCTAATGTCGAAAATCAGCTGTTAATGCCGAAAATGCTGAACACGACATTTTACAGCACTTAGCAATTCCACCCTTGCCATAACTCCCTAACTAGTACACCTAACATCCAGTTTATGCAGGGTGGCAAGCCCCCCTGCAACCCACATCCCTTCAACTATCTATTCCAACTCTGAGATTGCACAACATTGAGGAAAGGGATGTATTTCCCTAACCGCACTGTACAGCGATCCCTGTACATCCCTTCAAACATTCATATTTGCAAATGCACAGTACATTTGCAAATATAACGTTCGATCATTTAGCTTGCACACATATGAACTATTCGAACATCTGTAGTTCGAATAATTCATGGGCGTATAATGCTACGTCGAAATTTTAAAAGTAAACCATATATATATATATATATATATATATATATATATATATATATATATATATATATATGTGTGTGTGTGTGTGTATTTGTCTACAGACACTAAGGCAGTGAAGGGTGATCCAAAAGCAAGTATTCTGAAATATCAACAAATGATGCTGCAATTTTAATAGTGAACCTATTTTTAATGTAATAAATTACACTTAAATTTCTTTCAAGCATCCAATATTTTGACATGAAGCAAACGTATATATAAAACTACAATTTTTGCTGGTTCTTTTATTATAAAAAAAAAAAAAAAACATTAAAATGTATTAGCTACTAGCATACCTCTCAACTGTCCCTGATTTTTAACTCAAAATTCTGCTCCATCCCTCCTAAAGCTGATTTCTTCAGAAAAAGTGGTAGACAAATTATTGTCAGTATAGCTGCTTAAGTTAATAGTACTAATGTTTAAAAGTCTCCTTAATATGTGGCCTTTTCCCTCATTATTATTATTTTTAAATTTGTCCCCAATTCTGGAGGTAAAAGTTGAGAGCTATGCCTAGCAGTCATGCAAGCTATACATTTTAATTATCAAAAGTAAATTCAGTTGCTCACAAAGCAAAATTTTTATATTAATGCCTAGGGTCATAAAAAGAGTAGCAGGACATTTTCATTTTTTTTCACATTGCACTTTATGCCACTATTGGAAAATCTTTTGTAATGTGAAAGTTCTAAACATATTTGCCTTGTACGTATAAGAACTGTTTCATAGAAAAACACACATCTTCTTTGTGATACATTTCTGATGTAAACATTAAATGGCATGAAACTAGACTGCTTACAATGTAATTAGATACACAATTTGTCTGAGATAAGGACAAACAAAGGTATATTGAACACAAGCTACTAGTAGTACCAGTAATGGTCAAAGTTGCCAAATGAGTCATTCTAACACTCAGTAGGTTTCCATGGGTTTTATAATGAAGACAGTAAAAGTTATAGCATGCAGATAAGAAAAGTACATACAGTAACTAAATAATTCCAGGCCACAAGTTCACATATTTCTTATGCATCTATCACCATTTTTTCTTTTTTCCTTCGTGTCCTATTCTTGTGGAAAATTTAATCTGTACTACATATACTTGTGTGCATTATAAATATAGGTACTTGCGCACCCGAACAGCCAAGGAGAGTGGACCAGGCAAGGCATCTGTTTTGTGAAGTTGCTCTTCACCACTCACTGCTTAAGAAACCTTCTGTGGTAGCTTAAGACACAAATAAAGAAATAAAAATAAAAAGTTATGTTCCTCATTAAAATGAAAGAAAGTTAAAGTGTGGACACATTTCCTTTTACTCAGAGTAAACTGATATGCATAATGATATATGGAGTACACAGTGATAATTAAATAAGTAAACCCAATGATGAAGTTGTTTAAACGAAAATGACATACTGAATACGTTCATGTTTTTTGTTTTACTGTTTATGCATTAATTTTAATAAATGATCAACTGTGGTTGATTTATGTTGCTTTATTGTTTCATTGGATGTGGTTGGCTTTGATTTTAATAATTAAATAAGTGTATAATGTGTGTGCTTGGCTGAAGAATGTTGACTGGTATAGCTCTCAAGTCTATCTTATTGTGAGGAATGTTATTTATTTTATGTTTTTAAAAGTCCATCCTTGTTCCAATCTGTTACATACTGAAAGGGTTTGTCATATATTCCTTAAGATTATTTTACAGATAGCCATGGTAAATAATATTGCATCATATTATTGTATTTTGTGCAGAATAAGGAAACCTTTACTGTGCCACATTTCGCATATCAGAAGGCTAGTGGACAGCTTTGCACTCCACAGTCCACATTTCCAGGAAATTACTTAAATTCCCTTACTTAAACTACTAATTAGTGCAAAAAAAGACAGGTAAGCTGGCTTTAGCTACTTAATTGCCAAAAAATTAATTTCAGTTTTGATGTCCTATTTTGTATAGCCATCAGAAAATCAGCTTTTTTAGTTAATTGATGAAAGTAAACCCTACTTGGGATGAAGAGCAAAATCATTTAAAAATCTTAAGTAAAAAAAAAAATTAAGAGAAAGGGCACTTTAACTGCTGAACTGTTGCCATATGGTTCATCTCATTGGGGATAGGACTTAATTTGTTTTATGGTAAAGCATTCAATAAATAAATAAAGATGCCCTCTGCAAGCCATTCCTTGGGATTCAATAAATTCCATGTATGCTTCAGCCAAAGCCTACATGGAGTTTATGTGTTTGTGCAGTGAGCAGCAGTGCTAATTACATATTCATGCGGCACACCATATTTAAATGTAAGCAAGTGTGGTTTCTGGGCTAGCAACAGTGTTACCAGCCAGGTAACCCTTTAAACCAACATGGATAGTGAACATGTTTACTACTGAGCAAACTGGGTTAGCATGATTGCACAGAAAGCCTGGTGGGCTTAACATATATTAATGTATAAGGTCTAAACACAGTACAGGACAGTGCATACAGTGCAGAGTATTGTGAAATCCCATTCCAGGCACTCTGTACTGAAGTTGTATAAATGATCTGTAAAGGTACATGGACTGCCATGCAAAATAAACAGTTAAGGGAAGGGTGTGTATTGAATAGGGACACACAGATGAATTGCACGATCAACACAGGGAAAGAGGACAGGTGGCACATCTTAATGTACAGCAAATGAGGGCATGTCAGTAGAAGACAGTTGTAGCAGGAACACTAATCACATATCAATATAGTACAGTATGGACTGCACAGTGAAAATGTGACTGTCACACAAGGTGACATAACAATGGAGAAGATGTCTTTGTAAGATAAGCATCCTTACATGAACAATGGAAAGAACATCTATCAGGGATGCTGTATACAATCCAGGTAGGGTGCATTTTGTGAAGCTGTCCAAACTGATTTGCTTGAATATGAGTGTAATGTCAGCAGAGGTCTCCAGCAAGTGGAACACAGTTACGGGCTCATGGACAGCAGTAAAAGAGGCACACACAATCATGGGCAGTATCAGAATAATACCACCAGCAATCCCATGTCTGTGGTATAACTTATGTGATTCTGGGTGATCAGAGATGGTTCTGCACAAACACTCTTGTACAACTATTATGACATGTCAGCAATCAATGAGGCAAATCAAGCACACCATCCTGATACTGTAACATCTGCTGTAGGTGTTAGGAGGGACACTGCTATACCTGTATGTGACATTGTGATCAATACAGGCTAGTTGACTGGTGTGCATGACAGATACATATGGCACAATCCAGACTGTCAGGAATGTAATCCATGCAATCAATGTTGTCAAACAGCTGCATATGTACTGTGTGCATCACCAGAACAGATATCACATATGCATCTGTTGTAACACCTTGATGAGTGTTCTGCATCATCAGACAGTAATTTTTATGCAATAAAAAGAATACCTAGATATGGCCAATAAGATGTTTGATAGCTCACTGTGGCAAAGGTAGTACTCTTCAGTTACACATCACTGGAAGATGAGCAGGGAGGTACATAAAAAAGGTGCATTGTACTCGGGTATTGGTGTGATGAAGGCTAAGAACTATGGAGGTATTATGGTCTTTGATGTGGAAGTCCTGCACATACACAGGAGTTATGTTACATACAAGGCAGTAGTCACCACTGTGGCTACATGCTAGTGGATGTTTCACATACCATCTACCCCAGGACACAGGTCACATGCCAGTTGGTCTGCTTATATGGTGGGATGTCTATATTATCCTTGGGTTTTGCATTTGTTTTCATAATGTAACCAAACTCCACCCCCCAAACCCCATTTTAGTTTCATCTCATGTGTTGTCATGGCTGTGGCAGCAATCTATAGTATACGTTGATTCTGTGTGTATTATACTAATATCACAGTTGTAGTCAATAATCGCCCACAATCTGTAGTCCTTCAGACAGCTGCTTGGAGACAGGATGTGGGTCATTTGTGACAGCTGTGACTTAAGTAATGGACAGGAAAGAGACTAGCAGACAGCCCTGCTGTAGGGACCTGATCACTGGACCTGAGATACAGATCACTTCACACATTTCAACATATTTAGATGCTATGTATGTGATCCACTGGTCTACCCACTAGGTGATATAGGTGTTTATGGCTACATCTGACAGTATTGAGTGAATACCTCAGTGTGGATCTGTGTCAAATGCCTTGGCCTGGTCAAGTTAAGTTCCAGAAAATGATAGTGTTGTCATCATGTATACACTCGATGACCTCTTTGACAACATCTAACAGGTGTAACAGACATGGATGTAGCATTAACAACTCACACATGTCTGCTGCACATGGCCGGGATATTAATAGTTTCATTTGTAGGATGTAAGAGGTCCATAAAGATGTGTTTGTCTACCTCATAGATGAGAACAGTCAGAATGTGCCTGTACATGCATGCATCATGTCCTGTCCCCCCAAACTCAGATAGATGCATGTTGATGTACACCCTTCTACAGGAACATAGTTCATATGGAGGGTGTATTGAAGTGTTTATCCAACCATGTCAGGTAGGTGCATGTTCTGAGTCATGCTATAGGCAATCTGTGATGTTCTCACAGCCCATTGATTCTGTGTGATAGGCCCGGATGAAGGTAAGGCAGTGCATACTGCCGATCTTGATCTGGTCTAGAATTGGACACAATCCCCCACACAGGCATCATGGGAGAGCTGTCACCATTGGCATACCCTAAGGATCTATGCTTGGCCCTTTACCGTTTGAAATCTGTTTCTCAATAGTCCAGGCTAAAGTATACAGCCTTTGGCTTACCAAGATTGCTGATTCTTGCATATTGGGTACAATCACTGAGTCCACCAATGATGATAACATACTACAGGAGGGCCAACACAGAAAAATGACTGGTGCCAAAGCCACATGGTCTGCACATAAATGCAAAAAATGTGTCATTATTTTGGTCTCCTGCAAATTACAGCATTGACAACACTCCCCTTATGCTGAAATCCAGTAGTGCAAGACCTGGGAACACAAGTTCATAGGTTCATAGGTTCATAGGTTCATACTAGGCTATCTGCCCTAGGGCATTTATAAGCCTAGCCAGAGTGTGTGTGGCTTTCACCACCCCTTAGGATGAGAATACTATACCCATTAGTTTGCTGTGCCTCTGTCCAGCAGTGACACAGAGATGATTCGATCTCCCATCCACTCGTCAAGATTTCTCTTGAACAGAGTCAGTGAAGGGTTCTGCCTCACATGGACTGGGATTCTGTTCCATAGTGTAGGGAGTCTCTGGGTGATGAATTTGTCCCTCCAGCACATCCTATTTATATCCGTGTTGAGGTTTAAGTCTCTTGCTCTCATGGCTCTGGTGGATTTGGATTTTTTGAGGTGGAGCATGTCCATTAATTCCGGGTTGGACATGGCCTTGTATGTCAGGCACAGATCACCTCTGAGCAGATGGTATGCGACTGAATAGAGCTGGAGTTTCTTCAGCCGGGCAGCGTATGACATATGTTTGAGCCCCTTTATCCTTTTGGCGAGGACCTTTTGGGGTCTTTCCAACTGCTGCAGGTGTCGGGTAAGGTACATTCCGAATGGGGCATTGTACTCAATCATTGATCTGATAAGTGAAGAGTACAGGGGTACAATGACCTATCCTGATCTGGATGTGAATTCCTTCATGATCAGGTGGGCAATGTAGAAGGTCTTCCTAACCACTTTGGCAATGTGAGTGTCAAAAGAGAGGTTACTGTCAACTTGGGTCCCCAGGTCCCTGATAACTTCTTCATGGATTACCACCTATGTGGTAATTAGGGGTTACCCCAAAGGGTATGACTATACATTTTTGGCATTTAGCTTAAGGCCATGGCTCTGGCACCAGTTATCCATTTCTATGAGACCTCTGGAGGATGTCTGTGTCTGATGGAGTGTCAATTAAGGTGCCCAGTTTGCAGTCATCTGCAAATTTTGTCAGCCACAATCCCCCTATGTTTGCCTGCACTTCAGAAAAATAAATGCTTAACAAGAGGGGCCCAGGACTGAGCCCTGTGGGACACCGCCAGGACCGGCTTAGAGTCTGACACGGCACCAGCAACTCTAACCCTGTGGGTTCTGTCCTTGAGCCAGTTTGCAACCCATCTTGTGACATATGGGTTTACATCTAAGCTGGTGAGCTTTTCTATGATGCCCGAGTGGGGTATTGTGTAGGTCAAGGTAGGCTGTGTGAACTGCCTTACCCTCATCAATGGCCTTAGTGACTGTTTCAAAATAAGTTCAAGAGGCAGGATCTGCCCTTGACAAAGCCAAATTGGGTAGGATCCAGTGTCTGTAGGTCCCCAATGTCTTTATTTATGAGTTCCATTATGATCCTCTCCATAGCCTTGTAGACAAGGCTCAGGACCACAGTTGCCGTACGCCATTCTTTGGGTACATATCTTGTAGTAAGGCTAAGATTAAACAGCAGCCTTATGTGTGGGTTTATTCCTCATTTAGTTCATGTAGCACACAGCCGGGGACACCGTCCGGTCCCATTGATGCTGGGTTTTTTGCTTTAGAGAGCAGCTCACCTGGGCATCTGAGATGTTTGGGAGGCTAGACTCTGGTGGGATAGATATTTCTCCTTTGGGGAGGGGGAGAAATTTCACTGAACCTGTCTGCCAGTATGTTGGCAATGTCTGTGGGTTCAGTGATTTTTGTATCATTTTGGACTAATTCTGAGCATATCTGGGAGTTTCCACCCAGGTTTCTAACATAGCTAAAGAAGGCCTTATGATTGTCTTTTGTGTCTTTAGTGATTTTTCTCTCAAATTTGGCCTTGATGATTTAGTTTTTGCTAGTATTGATCAGAGATGCCTTCCCTTTTAGGATTTTGCTCTGTCATGTAGTAGCTTTCTCCTCTTGTTGTAGAGTTTGTTTATGGCTGGGGTCCACCAGACCGGCCTTTGGTAGAAAGGGTCTTGATTTTATTAGGGATTGCTTGATCCATACATTCCTGAGAAGGCATTTGTAAGGGTTTCAGCAGCGTGGGTTGTGGTTTCCACTGGCTTGGGGCCTTGAAGAATACCACTCCAGTCTTAAGAAGTGTGAAGTTTGCTTTGAGAAGTTCTTCACTGTGGTCTTTTGCTGGGGTTGGATGTGGATCTCCAGTGAGATTAATTTATGGTCTGATCTCACCAATGAGGGATATACTGTGTGGAGCATTTTGTCCCCATGTTTGTGATGATCAGGTCTAGTATATTTTGACTAGTTGTTCCATAGCATTTGAGTTTATGAACTCCAGGAACCTTTGGGCTAGGGTGTTGGGGCTTGAGTAATGTTCCCAGTCTATGTTTGGGTAGTTGAAGTCACCCAATATGATGGTGTTTGGAGAGACATTCATACTCCAGTGTCTTCAGGAAGGCTATGTGGGTTTCCTGAGTTTGAGAGGACAAACTGTAGGGCAGTTTTACCTATGGTTAATTGCACCTGGATGGTCTCCACTAACCTGGAGGTGTGGGTATCCTTTATGAATATGGATACGAACACATGATATGAGGTATAACTTGATAGTGCTGGGGTGCTCTCAGGAGCCTTGAACCAGGTTTCATTCACAGCACAGACATCGATGTTCTCCATACTGAGGAGGGCGCATCTTGAGGTTTAGACATCTGGCATTGTTAGTTTTTCCATTTTTGTTTCTAGGGTGGTAGGTTTATCATTTGAGCCTTGCCTAAAAGGCACAAGCCCAGGGTGACAGGTGCAAGCCGTCCCTTGCAAAGCAGCATGGCTTGTCAGTCATCCCAGGCAGACAGACATTGATCCTTAGAATGACACCAGTAATTAAGCCAATTATTAAAGCTGATCATTTTGTCTCTGTATTGTGGCATCATTCTTGGTGAGGGTAGGATACTGCTCAGGGTCAGGGTCATACCGCCTGGGCTACATAATCTGAGAGCATGTCTCTTTTCATGTAGTCCAGGGAGGTGCTTTCAGGTCGGTCACACCGCATGGACAATGACTGAGTCATACTTGTACTTGCTGTGGAGTGACCTGAGTGCTTGTGTTATGTGGCAGATTCTACAGCTTACTGTGATCTTTTCCTTGTTCAGTCTGGTGAGTGGGACGTCAGTGTGTCTGACTATGGAGTCACCTATAACAAGTGTGTCTGGCATTGTGTTTGGCCTTAAGGGCTGTGACTGTTTAGCACACTGACTTTGAGAACTATTTGTTGCATGTCTTATGTCTTGAGGTGGTAGTTGCTTGGGTGTCTGCTTTGGAGGCCTCCGTAGTTTTGGTAGATTTGTCTTTGTGTGTTTAGCAGTTGTGATAGTTCTATGTGAAACTGGGTTTGTGGTGTCTCCTCCTGTCTGGTCTTGCCAGTCCTGAGTTGTGAGAGCTCAGCGCATCTCTCACATGTATTTGTGTTTTGTGGGAGAAGGAGACATGAGGCAATTGTAACATTGCCTCAAGATGCAGATTCACCAGCTGAACAGGAGAGGATGCTAGCAACTGACCCTTCGACATGCTAGAAAAAGTGAAAAGTTTGCTGTGTAACTGAGTCAGAAGGCTAGGCTAATGTAGTAGTTTAATATATAAGTACTTTACTTATATAAAATGTTTTAGGAGCAAGTGCTGAGCTTTTGAGGTAGAGAATAGACTGTTTAGATTGGGAAAAATTGAAGAGCAGACTTCAGAAATAGTTTAACCTTGTTTAACCGGGCGCGCCGGATGGTGCTCTATGGGCAACTCTCTTTATAGCAGGGGTTGAAAAGAGCTAGGAATTGACCCAAAATGGCCAATAGACTACAAGTTTCTGTCTGGAACCACTGCTCTAGGGACAACAGGCTGCTCAGTACTCCCACTCCCACTGGTGAACAAAGAAGCTTCCCTTTATCCAAATAAGGATACGGAATAGCACAGGAACCAAGCCAAAGCCCAGAGATCAGCAAACTCTGAAGACTGGACTATTCTAGTTCAGTAAGGTGGGAAAACAAGATATTTTTGCAGAAAACAGAGGAAAACAGACAGTAAATGCACAGGTAAAATTAAGCAACAAATAACTTTTTAAAGGTGCAAAACAGTTAATTAACACAAAACAGTTTAAATAGAATGCAGAGCTGTATAAATACAGTAAATAATCAAAAGCCAGAAAAATACTTAAATCAGGAAAAGTCACTAGAACTCTGCAGGACACCATGAGGTGAAAAGCGTGATAAAGGGCTTTATTACAGGGGCTGAAAAGAGCTAGGAATTGACCCAAAATGGCCAATAGACTACAAGTTTCTGGCTGGAACCACTCCTCTAGGGACAAATAGCCCACTCCCACTGGTGAACAAAGACACTTCCTTTATCCAAATAAGGATATGGAATAGCACAGGAACCAAGACAAAGCCCAGAGATCAGCAAACTCTGAAGACTGGACTATTCTAGTTCAGTAAGGTGGAAAGCAAGATTTTTTTTTTGTTTTGCAGAAAACAGAGGAAAAACAGACAGTAAATGCTATAATGCTTTCAACAAATAACTTTTTAAAAGTGCAAAACAGTTAATCAACACAAAAACATTTTAAATAGAATGCAGAGCTGTATAAACAGGCAAAAATGCAGAGAACTCTGCAGGACACCACGAGGAGCTGTGCTGAGTTGAATACAAGCGAAAAGCCAAAGTGGGCTTTATAGCAGGGGTTGAAAAGAGCTAGAATTGACCCAAACAAGTTTCTGGCTGGTACCACTCCTCTAGGGACAAATAGGCTGCTCAGTGCTCCCCACTCCCACTGGTGAACAAAGAAGCTTTATCCAAATAAGGATATGGAATAGCACAGGAACCAGGCCAAAGCCCAGAGATCAGCAAACTCTGAAGACTGGACTATTCTAAAACAGAGGAAAAACAGACAGTAAATGCTACAAATGCTTTTAAATGCATGTAAAATTAAGCAACAAATAACTTTTTAAAAGTGCAAAACAGTTAATCAACACAAAACAGTTTAAATAGAATGCAGAGTAAGCAGTAAATAATCAAAAAGCCAGAAAAAAATACTTAAATCAGTTATAGCAAATGCAGTTATAACAAATGCTCTGAAATATACTGTATATTTCCAAAATGTTTGAGAAGGACAGTCAGAACACAAGAAGGTTCGTTTTGTTTTACTTTTTGAAAGGGAAAAAGGAGGAACAGAAAGCCTAAGTGGATAGTAATCTGAACTTTGACCACCAAGTTGCTGCAGTGGTATGGAAAGGCTACATCATGCACTTCGTAAATCAGGTCATCATATCCAGATCTGAGGATAATATAACAGAATTGTACTAAAACCTCATCAGAACACTAATAGAGGGGGCGGAGCCTAGATGGCCAACTGGTAACAGCTTTTCTCTTGAGCTCCACATCAGTTACTAGAAAACAGGGGAATTATTAATTAAAATTTATCTAAAAGTTGAATAATATGTTCGATATTCAACTTTGAAGAGTATTCTTAAATATTTTCCTGTCAAATTGCTTCACATTCTGATTCTTCACTAAAAACTGTTTCTGGCTTTTACAAGAACATTCCCATATAGTAACGCAATGTGATATGCCCAAACATTCTTAAGCAGTAAATAATCAAAAAGCCAGAAAAATCTGCTGCTTGTAGAACTCTGCAGGACACCACGAGGAGCTGTGCTGAGTTGAATACAAAAGCGTGGCTAAAGTGGGCTTTATAGCAGGGGTTGAAAAGAAAAATGGCCAATAGACTACAAGTTTCTGGCTGGTACCACTCCTCTAGGGACAAATAGGCTGCTCAGTGCTCCCTACTCCCACTGGTGAACAAAGAAGCTTCCTTTTATCCAAATAAGGATATGGAAGACTGGACTATTCTAGTTCAGTAAGGTGGGAAAACAAGATTTTTTTTTTTTGTTTTTGTCTTTTGCAGAAAACAGAGGAAAAACAGACAGTAAATGCTACAAATGCTTTTAAGAGTTTGTTAGCCTACATGTAAAATTAAGCAACAAATAACTTTAAAAGTGCAAAACAGTTAATCAACACAAAAACAGTTTAAATAGAATGCAGAGCAGTAAATAATCAAAAAGCCAGAAAAAAGTTATAACAAATGCTCTGAAATATACTGTATATTTCGGAGGAACAGAAAGCCTAAGTGGATAGTAATCTGAACTTTGACCACCAAGTTTCTGCAGTGGTATGGAAAGGTTACATCATGCACTTCGTAAATCAGGTCATCATATCCAGATCTGAGGATAATATAACAGAATTGTACTAAAACCTCATCAGAACACTAATAGAGGGGGCGGAGCCTAGATGGCCAACTGGTAACAGCTTTTCTCTTGAGCTCCACATCAGTTACTAGAAAACAGGGGAATTATTAATTAAAATTCTATTATATACCATCTAAAAGTTGAATAATATGTTCTAGAACATATAATCTACTAGATATTCAACTTTGAAGAGTATTCTTAAATATTTTCCTGTCAAATTTTATGACTATCTATCTGAACAGAGATGAGCAACTCAAAAGCTTCACATTCTGATTCTTCACTAAAAAAAGAGATCCAGTCTATATCTGCCACTCTTCAAGAATTATCTTTAAAGATGGACAGATTCACTGATAATCTTGAAAATTTAAAGGTAAACTGTCAACAACAAACATGTTTTAAAGGAAATTCTCCAGAAACAGCAATCTAAAATTTTGGACATTGAAACTTCTCTGAGTGACATAGATGGAAGGTTAAAATAAGATGAATCTCACTGTGAACTTATACTGCAACAAAATAAGTGGCTGATAAATAAAGTTGATGATGTTGAAAATATAGAAAGGAGAACTAATATCAGAATTTTCAGTGTTCCTGAGAAGACAGAAGGAGAAGACATCATCTCTTTTCTAAGCGCCTGGCTTCCTGAAATTTTGGCCCTAAAAGAAAGTTTGTCCTATGGAATTGAAAGCGCGCACAGAGCTATTGGAAAAACTATTACTTCTTCTACTAATGCTTCCTCAAGGTCAATAGTTGTGAAGTTATTATCCTTTCTAGACAAAGAACTTATACTAAAAACAGCCTGGAGGAAAAGTCCTTTGTCATTCAAAGGAAATCAAATAAGGTTTGACAATGACTATTCCACAAGAGATCTAGAAATGAGAAAAAACTCTTGGCCATTAGTAAAACTATTAAAGCAAAATAAAATTAAAGCTCAACTTGTTTATCCAGCTAAAATCAAAATTACTCATCAAAATGAACTGAGAACTTTCAATAACATCGAAGAAGCTGTTTCCTTTATTCAGAACAAAAATATCATTACAATCCCAGAAGGAATGGAATGGTCACCATCTTCAACTCTCAAAAGATCATCTGACAAAAATAACTGGTCAGATATAAAAAAAAAGAAGCCAAAGACTGGTCTTAAAAGGTTTGGACTTTAAAGCTCTCTCAAAGATCAACCTACTCTATAAAATGTTCATGAACATCTAAAAAGTATGTACCACTAATTTATTTTCTTTTGCAAATGCTATTTCACTCACTTTTTTAATGAAATATATAACAAATTAAATTTAAACTTCTCACATAGGAATAGAATTGTTTAAAATATTACATACCATAGATAGATTCTGTGTGCACATGCTTTTACTTTATTTTTAATTCTAACCCTTTAATTGTTTTAGGATTTCAATCATATGGTTGGGAACATGAAAGTTAATCACCAGACTTAGTTTTATAGACATATGTGTTTACTGAAATGTGTTTGACAACTTTGTTGAAAGTATCATTCTGTCAAAACTTGGTCTTCCTTCTTTTTTTTTTAATCACACATAATTACTTCATCTGATTTAAACTAGAGTTTCAGCATCCAAAACTGACAGTTGCTTTCCTTCACGAAATGCAGTCTCGAGCTATATTTTTGAAAATGAGGTGGTTTGTTTTCTCTTGACTGCATTTATGGTTATCTGGATGCCTAGTTTTAAGCGATATGAGTGGATCACTTTGATAGTGAACCGAGTGTCATGATGAGCCTTTATGTATAGTTTCCCTTTACTTATACATATATATATTTTTTTCTCTCCCTTGGAAGCATATCATACCATACTATTTATTTTTAATCTTACCCGATGATAGTACCTGCCTAGAAGGTACATAAAATATTAAAAAAAAATGTTTATTTTAAAGCTTGAATAGTTCAAAAGTAATGTCAGTTAAATCTGTTTCTGGCTTTACATAGAACTGATTCCCATAGTAACGCAAGCTGTGATATGCCCAAACATTCTGAATAAATGAATATATTATATATTGAAATACAGTGGTCATGGCAGGGAGAATCAATGAAACCCATAATTAATGCTGCATTATTATAACAAAGTACAGTTTAACAAAGCATCATATGATAGTTACCCATATGTGAATATATGTGCGTGTATGAAGAACTTACCAGTTATGCTATAAATAACTTTCCCTACATTGTACTCCAAGGCAGTTTACATGTACTGATCAAATGCACTAGTTGAAGGAAATGGCTATATACCAGTACAGTCTATAAGTTTAAATCACATGAAATTGTTGTAAGGGAGGTGAGATAATAGCCAGGGCACATGGGTCACCTACAGTACTGACAAAGTTAAAGTAAAAACAAATTAAGAAACCTAAAGACATATACTTCCCCAGTTTTCAGCCTTTTTAGGATCTCAAGTCATGCTGGGGGCTGTCAAATTCCCTCACAAGGGCAAGACATTTGTCACAACTGATGTATCATAGAAGATTGGGATTTAGGTTTTAAGGAGGACAGATAATATCATTTTGATGCTATTGCTGAAGCAGATTTGCTCAATCTGGATCTAAAATCTTAAATTATATTAATACTGTTTTGTTGAAAGCATAACATGATTTATCTCAATGCTGAGTAAATGAGTGAAGTGCAAACTTGTTTATGTGATAACTAGGCAAACGAAATAATCAAAGGAGCCTTTTTACTTACAGCCATAGGTGATACATTTAATAGCAGAAGGAACCCCATTTGCTAGACCATTTCATCTGAAGAAACATCATCTCTTCGGTACAGTAGACAACAGACACATTGGTCTAGACTATAATGTCACTATAATGTTACTTGAGACGTTTAAACAGTCTTAGGAATATATACCTTATAACACACTGCATTCCAAAAATGCAGACTGAACTAAGTGCAGTGACATGGTTAAGGAGAAACAGATTATTAAATGTAGTTCAAAAGTGCGACAGCTATAAAGCATGCTATAGTGAGGCAAATATTTTTGTAGTCTCACAGGCGTTGTAAGATTTGAGCATATATGAATCTAATAAGTACTTGCCACAGTAAGAAAAAGGCTTGCAGCTGTTAAGTAATAACCACACAAAAAGGGGAAAACAGACTTTTTATATGTTTTGAGTATGATAGACAAATTAACAACTTTTCAGTAATCAGTAGCAAAACAAGAAGTACACTTTTGTAAAGAATTGTATTTTACGAAATTAAGACTTTGCAGGCTCACATACACAAGAGAACAGTGCATGGCTTTCCTGTCCAGTTATATCAGAAATATTAAGAGTGGGCTGTATTAGGTTTTGAGGAATGCATATAATACTGAGGATCTCAAAAAAGAATAATTAACTGAATAAAACAAAACAGAAACAGAAAACTGATGTGAAGAACATTATTGTAAAATCTATTAAGTGCTTTCCTCTCAAAAAAAAAAAAAAGAAAAAAACTTGAAAAGAAACCTTGTGTTATATTCTGAATATCCAACTACTATATTGATAAGGCCCTAGCATCATGATGTGTATACTGTTCTGTTTAGTAGGTTAGATGTTAGCAAAAAAGTTCTAGTTTATTAGGGGAAAAAAAAGGGTTAGTTAAACAATGCAGTGGAAAACATCATCCAGGAACTACTGAACTGATATGTTTTGCAAAAGTGTTTCACCTTTCAATTGACTACCTAAACATTATTTTTAAGTAAAGTAGTAACTAGAAACTTTACAGTGGCAGAACACAGAAGCATATTAACATCGCAAAAGATTGCTTATAATTCCTGGCAACCAATCTAAATATTTATGTTCACTTTTGGTGTTCAAAATGCTTGAAACATTATTGTAACTCTCAAGCAATCAGCTATATACTTATGAATTTCCAAGTATTTCAGTATTTATCTCATTGAACATGTGGTATATGACTGCATCAACAGTTGCTTGTAATATTTTACTAGTAGAAATCTACTGTGAAATTAATTAGTAGACTGTTTAAGTGAATATCTTTAATTTAAGTCAGTTTGTTTGACGTACATAGTTGATATGCACAGATAGCTTTGTTAACAATAACTGCATCACAGGTCCACATTAAAATTTGACAGGCATTTTTTTTCCTACCTTACTGCCCTTTGAGTACTATTTTGACCCCTGCTATGCTATAGTTTTTCTGAAATGCAAACACAGCAACATCATCTTGTATTCGTAAAAGCTATTATATCACTTTATTTCTCAGTATCAGCAGAGTTTGGATGCAAGACAGAATAATAAGAAAGGACTGTAAATAATATGATAAGGTTTTGTATTATTTGCATAAACATATAGCAAATAAATACATTGTAATGCCTTCCATCTCTAGTTAGTATGGATTATCATTAACAAGAATTTAGAGATCCATGATGTAATGTATCATTAGAGCATCTTGGCTTCTCGTACGTTTGATATATGTAAACACATACACTAATATTTACATGCGCGCTATAATGTCTGTATATACGTATGTTTAACTATAAAAACATTCAAGCATTCCTGAAGTCTCTAGATGACTGATAGTTTCTAGTGCCGTTCAGAAGTACATCCCATAGCTTAGAAGCAAGATCTATGGAAGTTAGATTTCTTTAGGTCTGTGATATATTGATGCATCATTTTCAATTATTAATGCATCATTTGTACTGGAACTTTTTTCTTAATAACTAAAATCTTGGAAAAACTAATGTTTTATCTCAAAGGATGTTACATGTAAGAGTAAAGAGAAAGGGGTCTTCTCATTGTTGTTCTGGTATCCAGTCGGCATGTTTAATGCATGTTTAATGCTGATGCAGTGATGCTATGCATAGAGGAAGGAGTAAAAGGATGTGGCAAACATTGTAAAAAGTACTTTGAAAAACAATTTTTTCTACTATTTCTTGACAAGGAGAGATATCATATCATATCCTAACCATTGTAGCAAAATGTGTTTACTTGTTGCTCTCTCTTTAGAGATAAGAAAAAAGGACATTTGGCAAAAGCCATATGATTGAATTCATCTTCCTTTTATGCTTTTGATGTGAACTGATATGTTCAGTTATGGATATGTCATTATATTTTTAAAAAAAGGTTAGCATGGCAGTTCCTTTCCTTGAGAAGACTGCTGACAAAATACACAGTAAGGCATCTAGAAATATTATTCACATTACATCAAAATATAAATATTATCACACACACTCCCTCTGTCCATTTGATTTAGGATGGGATTACTAATTCTTTAATGGCACATCTTATAACTTATGCCGGGGCAGAACATAAGGAGCAAAAGGTAATTGCCCATGGGTTAAAAATAACCAGGATTCAAACTATATTTAAAAAGTCATTGCATGTTATGACTTGAGACTTTATGAACATTCCATGTAGTCACTTCAGTATTAGTGTACTTATCAATTTTGATATTATCATTTATATAGTCAATTGTATATTTCAGCACTTATCTTTGTTAACCTATTCATACATATGCACTATTAAACTATTAATAATTTGATTATGTAAAGAATCATATAGAAATAGAAACATGTTCCTGCAATTAATTAATTCCTTTCTTTCTTTGTTCTTTTTTTTCTCTTAACTATTAAAGTTTAAAAATACTGATCATAATCAATTTATATATTACATCAATATTTGTTATTATCTCGTATTAATTAACTTACAAAACGTACATAGATCTTATATATTGGAGCCTCAAATTAGGCAATATTTTCAAATCTTTGATATGATGGATAATCTGATTGGATATTTTTGTCCTTTCAGATTAGGAATGGATTTCATTCCATGTCAGATAAAGGTTTTACTGAAGTTAACTTATTCTTTTAAAATGTTTTTCTCTTTTTTAGGCCTCAACTTAATTTTAAGTTTTATCTTTTAATAAAAGTTAGCAATCCATTTTTAAAATATAATTTCTTCAAGAAGGATTTGCAGGATTTAAATAATACAAGTATTTGTTACCATATCATTTCAAAATTCCCAACTTTTGAGCAAATAAGATAGAATTAACCTTTCTTTCTTTAAACGTTAATGGTTTAAATAATCCATTGAAAAGATCTAACTTATTAAAATACTTAAAATTAAATAAAACACAAGTAATCTTTCTACAAGAAACCCATTTTAAAATTAATGATAGTTTTACTTGGAATCCAAATTAATATTTAAGAATATCCAACTCTTCATATATCAAAAAAAAAACAGAGGAGTATTAACATTATGGAAGAAAAGCATTATCTCTCCTCAAATTATCTATAACTATGAGGATAAATAAGGTATTCTATCAATTATAATAATAAAATATAGTAATAGGATCTGGATGTTAGTTATTGCTTATTGGTTTCCTGGTATTGGTGTAAGAACAATAAAGAAACACTTATAACTTATAATTAAAAATTCTAAGGGTAGTCTGATCCTAGGAGGGGACTTTAATTGTTTATTCAATGATTCAGAAGCTACTAATAAAAAATCTTTTCTTAATACCCCTATAGGGAAGAATTTTAAAAAATGGGCAGATCATTTACAGTTATTTTGATTTATTTTATCTTAAAAATAATAATTCCCTGGATTTTTCTCATTGTGATTTTAGATATAAGACTCATACTAGAATTGACAAATTTTTTATATCTCAAGATTTAAAAACAAAAATACACTAGTTTACAATAATCCCATGCCCTATTTCTGATCATAATGCACTCATTTTTCAACTACAAGCACACTTTAAAAAATTGTCCTACACTAAAAGAATGCCAGCCTATATTACCAAATTAAAACAGTTTAAATCTTGATTAGATTCAGAAATAAAAAATTTCTTAGATACAATCCTAAATAGTAAAGTAAACATAGTAATTATCTGGGATTCCTTGAAAGCTTATTTATATGGCAAAATTATTACATGGTTTAATAATAAAACAAAGGAATGGGAGTCCAAACTATCTAACTTACAAAAACAAACCATATTAATTAACAATGATAATATGAAAACTTTCTTAAATAAGAAAAAAAGAAACTGAATCTTTGAATAAAAAATATGATATTTTAACCCACAAAACTAATTTAGCTTTAGAGAAATTAAAATTAAATTCTTTATCAGTTTCTCCAAAGTATATGCATAACCTAACATTGAGAATTAAAAGACACTCTATTGAAAATAATATTGTGAGTGTGTTTCATAAAGGAAGAAACAATAAAAAAGTGTCTGATATAGGAGATGTCTTAGATGCATTTAGAGTTCACTTTTCAGAACAATACAAAAACAAAAAACACCAATATAAAGTTTTAGATAAGGATCTGGTCCTTTCTAAAATAAAAAGCTTAACAGAAAACTTAATAGACAAAATACAAAAAAAAATTAATAAAAAAGAAATTAATGAAAAAATTAAAGAAAGCAAAAGTAATAAATCACCAGGAATAGACGGTATTATTAATGAGATTTATAAGCTTCTACCACACTCAGCAGTATCAGTTTTAGATAATGCTCTAAATGAGTCATACTTACAAGGTATAATTCCACCTTCATGGAAATATTCATTAATTACCCCTATACTAAAAGAAAATAAAGATTATCATTTGTGTAGTTCATATAGGCCAATTTCTCTGATCAATAATGATTATAAAATCTTAATGTCTATTCTAGTTAATAGATTCAAGAAGTCACTAACGCAACTTATCACTGAAGATCAAACAGGTTTTATATATAATAGTCATACTCAAGATAATATAGAAAGAATTATAACTACCATAGATATTTTGAATATAGAAAACCAAGAAGCTCTCATAATTGCCCTTGATATTGAAAAAGCGTTTGATTCACTGAATTGGGATTTTCTCTTTAAAATTCTTGAACTGTATGGGTTTCCCATTCAATTTATTTCTTTTATAAAACATATTTATAATAATAATTTATCCTACATAAAATTAGGTCCATTTGTGTCTGAATCTATTGAAATAACTAAAGGTACTAGACAAAGATGTCCAATGTCCCCAATCTTATTTGCTGTAGCAATGGAACCTTTCTCCTTGACAATACAATCTAATCCTAAAGTTAAACGTCTTAATATAATTAATCAATTTGATTCTAAGATAATATTATTTGCAGATGATATTCTACTCACTTTAAAAAAAATAGAAGTCTTTACAAGAATTAGATACATTAATTAAAAAATGTATTGTATTTCAGGATTAAAAATTAGTTGTTCTAAATCTAAACATATAATTTTAAATAATAAAAAAAATAATGATAACATTAATTTGAATACAAATGAAATTACTGGGAAATGGGTCTCTTCTTTAAAATACTTAAAAGTTGAAATATGTGAAAATCTTGATTTAACTTGAAATACTAATTATAATAACATTGTAAAAATATTAAAAGATCTTACAGAGAAATGGAATAATTTACATTTAAATTTTTAAGATAGATTACAATTAATTAAAATTATTTTGTTACCTAAAATAAATTATATTGCTTTATCTATTCCTATACTACCCAATAAAAATACTTTAACAGCAATAAATAAAATTATATTAAAATTCTTATGGCACCCAAAAAAATAGAATAGCTTTATCAAATCATGTTAGACCATGGGAATTAGCAGGAATAAACTTCCCAGATATAGAATCATATATTAAAGCTTCGAATCTTAAAACAATTCTAAACTGTTTTAATCCAAACTACTCTTCAGCTTGGAAATCCTTACAGGCAGCCATTATACTAAATGAAAATAAATTAATAAAAATTTACAATTTAATGATCTAAGTAATAAGATTTGGTATGCACTTTGTATTAATTTACAATATAATACTACTAAACTTACTAACCTAAACTTTATAAACTCTATTTATAATACTTTTTGAAGTTTTGTTAATAATAATAGTGATATTAAATTGTGGATACAGTTATTATTTCCTTTCAAAATTACAAAAAACTTATTCAATGATATTAGTATGAATATTCTTAGTAATTGGGAAGAGGAAAAAAATTACTTGTTGGTATCATTGCACAATAAATTTAGTTACTCTAGATGCACATAATTTAATCAAAAGTTTTAATTTATCTAAATCAGATTGGTTAGCTCTTAATAGTTTAATTCCATTCACTCAAGATTTATGCAGAACAATATAAACCTCTTTTAATTCTTTGCCCATATTTATAGCTCTTATACATGGAACATTACAAGAAGAATGCACTTGGAAAAATTTAACATCAAAACTTTATACAATTATTATTAATTACAAATCTATTCCAAATCAGAAATTTTGGGACTTTATTACTAAGGATTCTGTGTTGTCTCTAACATCTGAAAATAAAGCTAATCTTTTACTTTCTATTAAATTAACTTCTAATTTGCAGGTTTGGAAGATTTTTTCTTGGAAATTTTTACATAGATCTCTCTAAGGAAGTAAAATGTTGATGTTCAATAGTTTGTAAAGCTGATTGGTCTCATATTTGTTATGAATGCTCTCATATATGGAAATTTTGGGAAGATATTGCTAAATTTCTTCAAGCTATTTTCAGTGGTTCATTTATGTTATCAAAATCTTTAATTTTCTTAAATGTAACTGATTTTACTATATTGGATAATAATAATAAATATATACTTTGGTCAATATTGGCAGTTACCAGAAAATGTATTACGAGAAAATGGAAATCACCTTCCATTCCAACTCTTGAAGACTTCATGACTCTGTTGGATAAAGTAGCACCAACTGAATTACAAGCCAAAGAATTAACAATTTTTCCCAAAAAATGGACTAATAATCCTTGGAAGAAGGTTTTATCCCTTATTAAGACAATGAATTCAGATCTACTCACAATCAACTAATTAACCTGGAGTTTGGATTGTTGAATCTTATATGTCCTTATGTATATAATTTGCTATTCTCCAATATATTGCTTACAGCCTTTGTAAATTTTGTATATAGTTTACCATATTTAGTTTTTCAAATTGTAAATGTACTTCTTTTTCTCTTTATTGGAAAAGAATACAAATATTTTGAGCAAATAAAAAAGAACACTAATAGAGTATAATGCTCCCTGCAGTAGCTGGAGTAATCACAGGGGTTTCTTACAAAGAAAATACAGGGCCTACAAACCATGTCATGATGTCTGTGGATAGACTGAACGCCCTGTCACTGTAATCTGTATCTTATAGGATGAGGTGACTTGTGCCAGGCCTATAGGCCAATCTATGACCCTGCCCTGATGGGAATACTGCACATCTGCAAATTGTCTGTAGCTGATTACATCAGCAGAGTCTGGAGAGAAAAGAATGATAATAGCAGTGTCCCATGTGCTGTTGTAAAATGCTCTCTCAAATGTCAAGCAAATGCACAACACAAACACACACACACACACACACACACACACACACACACACACACACACACACACACACACACACACACACACACCTCCCATTTGACTCCAGTGCTCCAGAGAGAAGAGAACCCTTACCTAAGTACACTGACTAGAGAACTCTGTATTTAAAGTAAGCACCATAGCTAAACTCTGAATTGGAGAGTGTCAGACAACAGTTTCTAGGTGATGACACCAGCGGTGTCTGATGAGGAGAAAATGGTAATAGCAGTGTCCCACATGCTGGTGTAAAGTGCTCTCTCTAATGTCAAGCAAGTGCACAAGCACACACACACACACACACACACACACACACACACACACACACACACACACACACACACACACACACCTCCCAGTTGACTGCAGTGAGATGAGAGCCCCTACCTATTTAAGTCAATTGACTAGAGAACTCTATATTTAAGGCAAGCACCATAGCTCAAGTCTGACTTGGATAGTGTCAGACAACAGTTTCTCTGTGATATCAGCAGTGTCTGGTAAGGAAAAAATGGTAATAGCAATTTCCACTTGCTGGTGTAAAATGATATTTCCAATGTAAAGCAAGTATGCAAACACACACCCTAGTTGATTGCAGTGAGAACATAACTCCTACATATCTAAGTACACTGATGAGAAATCTCATGACTTTATGCAAGCACTGTGGCACAAATCTGAATTTTACAAGGCTGCAGTCCAACTTAGTGTATGACATCATCACTGGATGATGGAGAGATGTTTGGAGGCCTGCGAGAAATAGATGTGTAGGCTTGTGCAAGCATCAAAATACTGTCAAACCACGGAATTGGAGTGGTAACTGTCAGATACACACTTATGCGGTTCTGGCTAGATAGTTATACACACAGACACACCTCCCAGTGAACTGCAGTGAGAACAGAATCCCTACCTAACTAAGTACATTGACTAGAAATCTCAGGACTTTACACAAGTGACACAGCACAAGTCTGACTTCTACAAGGCTGCAGGTCAACTTATAGTGGATGACATATACAATGGATTTTGAGGAGAAAATGTTGGGAGGCCTGCATGAAATAAATGTGTAGGCTTGAGCAAGTGTCAAAATACTTCAAGTTCTGCATGCTACCAGATTGATGAGTGTGCAATGAGTAGTATGTGGTGGTTGTGTTCCAATGTGCAGGTACAGTTTAAGAGAAAGCTTTACAAATTATATGCAAACAGGTGTCCATATTACTACAAGTATTTGAAAATCTGAATGTGTATTGGCATTCTAAAGATGTGCATGGTATGGTATTTGAACTCACATCGTCTGACTACAGTCTTACACTTGACTCCTAAAGTTCATTTGTGCTACAAACTTATGCATGCATACTTGCTTTTACAGTTAGGGTATGCATCCTCACTTTGCTACTACTGTATAGAATACAAAAAATATATTATTAACTTTTAAAGCTGCAATAATACATCTGTTATGCTGCATACATACCACTGTCCCCATACTCAACTGGCTGATGGAGTTCTTGGTGTCTTCTTCTCATATGGATCATGAGAGAGAGAGCCTCTCCATCCAGCATATGCATACACTACTGGTGGGGTGCACAACCCTACGCACCAACCCTGGCATCTCCAGGTGGATGGAGAAATCCCCACCTCCGCCACAGCTCATGGAGGGTACCACAGCACCAGCTGCCACGGCAGTGCTACGTGCAGGCACAGCTAGTACAGGAGCAGCAGAGTCAGTGCTGCCATGTTGGATCCTAGATGTGCTGGGCATTGCTGCTGGAGCCAGTGGAGGGAGGGCAGGCTGACTCACTGGGGCTGATCTACCTTGCTGTGCTGTGACACATTTAGTGATCTGTTACAGATGGATGACATAGAGACATTTTCATGACACATAATAGAAAATAAAGGGTTGGGGTGAGAGAAAAATAAGAGATAAAATTAGTAACATCATATGTGACATACAATGAGCTATCAAAATTATACAACTATTTTATCTGAGCTATTATATTTAAGTGTACATCCTATCAACTACAAACTATCATTACAAATTGCTCAAAGTAATCTTTGCAATGTGCATATGTTGCACGTATGCTTGGTCCAGGTATACTGATTACAGTTAACAGCAGGGCATTTATGCCACTTGTATAAAGTTTAATTTATATAATATTATGAAGGAAATGCAGTATCGTATATTTGTTACTCATGGTATTTGAACCCACATCCTCTGACTACAGTCTTACACTTGACTCCTAAAGTTCAATTGTGCTACAGACTTATGCATGCATACTTGCTTTTACAGTTAGGGTATGCATGCTCACTTTGTTGCTACTGTATAGAATACAAAAAAATATATTATTAACTTTTAAAGCTGCAGTAATACATCTATTATGCTGCATACATACCATTTGCTTCCTTCAGTCTCTGCAAATGTTCAACATGAGCCTGCTGATTCAACTCTATTTCTGCATTAGCTGTGAAAAGAAAAGAAAAGAACAGAAGAGCATTATGCATACCACTCTAGCTTTCAATATATTAAAATAATTTTTATTAACATACTTACACAACTATAGGATACCACCAGTTTGAAACTCAGTCAACCACTGGCCGAACATATCCTTCTTGCACCTTTGTAGTTTATTGAAGTGGTGCCTACACTGTTCTCCAGTGTGTGGGATGCCAGTCCCACTGGATACGACCTTAGAAAACTACTCCAAGCTTCGGACTTCCACTGGGAACTCGAATAGTCCCCCTGTAGAAGCCTTTGGCTGTGACACTTTATCATAATCCAGTAAATATCCTGGACACCCCACCTCTGTGCCCTAAACTGGACACCTCACCTCAAAAGCCAGACATGTCTAATACTAAAAGTAGAGCAATGGCAAATGATGATTTCCTGCCAGTTCCTGTTATTGCTTTTAGCGGTAGTACACAAACCCGAGGAACTATGCCAACCGCATTTGCATGATTTTAAGTGGAGAGCAACAGTGCCAAGCAGGAGAAAAGCAATTAATCTGACACTTAGTATTAGTTTGAAGGGTGTCTACTGCTGTGACTGTTAGGTGAGTTAACGTTGCAGGCATGCATTGGGGGCATAAATTCCATGACATGACACATTTTTGTTTTGGCTTTATACAGTGATAAAATTGATTTTTAAAGTGTAGGATTCAAACCTATGCATGAACGACAACACATTTTCTTACACAAAAGTGATTTTCCATCTTTGCCATGGAAGAAGTGCTGCTTAGATGTCATGAATCATTCATAAATACATTCATAAGTACAGCTGCCAGTCTGAGGTGTTAACCGTGTGTGTGTGTGTGTGTGTGTGTGTGTGTGTGTGTGTGTGTGTGTGTGTGTGTGTGTGTGTGTGTGTGTGTGTGTGTGTGTGTGTGTGACCTGACAAGGCACTTCTATGTAGATTTATTTGTGTATGTGTCTTAAGTGTGAAGGCCATCCAAGTCCACATAGCAGAATTAAATATAGTAGACAGTGTACCCTCAGTCATAAGTCTGAAAACACCATAAGGGTGTGTTATCAATCATACATATAATTCATAATATAGTAGACAGTATACCCTCAGTCATGCATCTGAAAACACAATAAGGGTCTGTTATCCCTCATACATATAAAAGCATGGTAAGGGTGTGTTATCCCTCATATATATAATTCATAATATAGTGGACAGTGTACTCAGAGTCATACATCTGAAAACACAGTAAGGGTGTGCTATCCCTCATACATATGATTCATATCTATTCCACTATCTAAAGTGTTATAAGTGACATTTAATATAATGTGAAATGGAACAACAGTAAAAATGTCTGGAATGTCCTGTATTAGAACCCAAGACCACGTGGATGTCACAAGAATGCTGAAATGACACTTGTATATTTTTCTCTTCATTGCTATAAACTGGACTGTCACAACAGTAAAAATATTTTGTATTTCAACCCAGGACCCTCTGTATTACAGTCCTACACTTATACCCGTTTCCATAGGAATAGTTAAAATGACAGCTGCATAATTCCCTATTCATTCTTAATTGTTTTGTGTTTGCCTCACAATGAGTGTTTGTCTGGTGCCCAACAGAATCAATAGAATGTATCCATTTTCAATTATAGACTGTCTGCATCCTGCCTGTGGGTGTCTGATGGCTGCAGGTGTTGAGGAACCTTGCTAACCACCTCGCAATGTTGCTTACAAGTTGCATGCTAGCAAGCAAAAATTACAGCAATGTATCCTTTTTGACCTTTACACTGTCTACACCCTGTCTGCAGGTGTTTTGTCTGCTTCCTGTGTGGGCTAGTACATGTTTGTGCACTGCTAAGCATCACAACCATAAATAAGCACAGCTAAACCTGGCATTCATTGTGTTTCTCCATTTCCCTTGTTTGTGCTAAGCTGTTCACCATGCAAACACTGGCATAAAAATAATTATAATAATAAAATAAAAAGGGTAAATTAGTTGAAATGAAGAAAAGCAGTCATTGAAATAAACACTACAAAAATGTTCTTGGTACATATTCATAGGTTCATAGGTTCATACTAGGCTATCTGCCCTAGGGCATTTATAAGCCTAGCAAGAATGTGTTTGGCTTTCGCCACCCATTTTAAATTTATTTTGCTATGCCCTTTTTCGAGGTTAGTATACTGTGCCTTTGTCTAACAGTGACACAGAAGTGATACCCAGGGTAAACCTACGATCTCCCATCCACTCATCAAGATTCCTCTTGAAGAGAGTCAATGAGGGACTCTGCCTAACCTGGACTGGAATTTTATTCCAGAGTGAAGGGAGCCTCTGGGTTATGAATCTGTCCCTCCAGCATGTCCTATTTATTTCAGTGCTGAGGTTCAAGTCTCTTGAGCGTGTAAGCTCGATGGGATTTGGATTTTCTGAGGTGCAGCATGTCCATTAATTCCGGGTTGGACATGGCTTTATACGTCAGGCACAGATTGCCTCTGAACAGGCGGTATGCCACTGAGTAGAGCTGGAGTTTCTTTAACTGGGCAGCATATGGCATCTGTTTGAGCCCTTTGATCTTCTTGGTGAGGTACTTTTGGGGTCTTTCCAGTTGCTGCAGGTGTCTGGTAAGGTACATCCCAAAAGGGGCATTATACTCAATTATGGGCCTGATGAGGGATGAGTAAAGAGGCATGATGACCTCCCCTGATCTAGATGTGAATCCCTTCATGATTAGATGGGCTATATAAAATGTTTTTCTAACCACTGTGGCCACGTGGTTGTCAAATGAGAGATTGCTATCAACTTGGATCCCCAGGTCCCTAATTACTTCTTCTGTACTTAATGGATTACCACCTATGTGGTAATTTGTGGGCACTTTGTTTTTGCCAAAGGGGATGACTATACACTTTTTGGCATTTAGCTTGAGGCCATGGCTCTGGCACCAGTTGTCTGTTTCTATGAGGCTCTTTTGGAGGATGCTTGTGTCGGCTGGAGAGTCGATTATGGCGCCCAGTTTGCTGGTGAGCTTATCTATAATGCCCGAGTGGGGTATTGTATCGAAGGCTTTTGCGAGGTCCAGGTAGGCTGTGTGGACCACCTTCCCCTCGTCAATGGCCTTGGTGACTGTTTCAAAGAAATCAACCAGGTTTAAGAGGCAGGATCTGCCCTTAACAAAGCCGAACTGGGTAGGATTCAGTGTCTGTAGGTCCCCAATATCTTTATTTATGAGGTCCATGATGATCCTTTCCATAGCTTTGCAGACCACGCTAGTCAGGCTTATGGGGCAATAGTTTCCAGGATCCGTTGAGGCACCACCTTTATGGAGAGGGACCACTGTTGCTGTACACCACTCTTTGGGTACATATCCTGTAGTAAGGCTGAGATTGAACAGTAGTTTTATGTTTGGGTTTAGCTTTTCTTGGAGTTCATGTAGGACACAGCCCGGGACACCGTCTGGTCCCATTGATGCTGTGTTTTTTGCTTTGGAGAGGGTGGCTCTTACCTGAGCATCTGAGATATCAGGGAGGAAGCACTCTGCTGAGATAGATATTTGCCCTTTTGGTGGGGAGGGGAGGAGAAGTTTGTGCTGAACCTGTCAGCTAGGATGTTGGCAATGTCTGTGGGTTGTCATTTTGGACTAATTCTGAGCATATCTGGGAATTGCCACCCAGGTTCCTAACATAACTAAAGAAAGCCTTGTGATTATCCTTAGTGTCCTGTGCAATTTTTCTCTCTAAGCTGGCCTTAGACAATTTTATGAGTGCCCGTAGTTTTTTGCTAATACTGATCAGTGATGCCTTCCCTTTTTGGGATTTTGCTCTATCATTTAGTAGCTTCCTCCTTCTATTGTATAGTTTGTTTATGGCTGGGGTCCACCAGACAGGACGTCTGCCTTTGGAGGATTGGGTCTTGGTTTTATTTGGGATTGCATGATCCATGCATTCCTGAAGGTGTTCATAGAATGCGTGAAATACTGTGAATATGTGAAATACTTTTACACAGGTCTGAATTTGAACTCTCACTTCAATGAACCTTCAGAACACAGTAAGGGTGTCTTATCCCTCTTTGTCACACAAACCGCTTTGCAGCAGGAAACTGAAATCATACTCCATACAACAAACTGCAACACCATCCACAGTACTAGCAAAACATATGACAGATGTTTGTACATGTATTACTTTCAGATGCAGTGCACTGAGTGATCGCACAAACATTTATGACTATTACTTGTAGAAATGAGGCTCTGTCTTATCTCTCTGTGTTTGTTGCTCATTCATGTCTTACCTGAGCAGTATTCTGAGACATACAGTCTGTAAGGTATTCTGTATCATTATCCTAAAATATGTGGAGATATTAAATGGCAATAATATACAGTTATCAACAAATGAAGATGAGGTTGGATGCTGCTGTACTGAAACTGTGAAATGTTTGCTGCTTACTTGCATTTAAAGCCTTTATACAATTACTTCTGCACATTGTAAGTGTAACCTGGCTGACACACCCACTGGAAGTAGAGCAGTCTGAATTGCTGTTGTATTTTCTTCATCCTACTAGTAATCATTCACAGATGAAATCCATTAGCAACAAACAGTGAGGGTGTGCCTTTATTATGTTTACATCTACCACACAAAGACAAGTAATTGGGATTCAACAATTCTAATTAGTTCAAACCTCATTTGTATCTTCACTGCTGTGCTCACAGCCCTGAATCTACACCATAAAAAGGGAAATGTGTAGCTGGGGAACCTGAAGGTGAGGAGACTTTTTTATGTGGATAACATAGCAGAGGATATTACTTTGGGATATATCTGTGCAGAAGACTACTGGCCTAGATAAGGTATCCTTGCATTTTTCAGCTATATACTGCATATGCTGAAATGGCATTAAGAAAAATCTGTTAATAATATATAATATTTGTATGTATTATTAGAAACTACTTTTATCTGTATGCATTTCTTAGAAGTATACTGATGGCATGGGCATCTTTCTCAGGGCATTTCACTGTCTCAGATGCACAGCCTTATTAACTGTCATCACAAGTGCTAATGTTACAACTGTGTTTCTGTGTATACTATTCTATTGTTATTTATGTGAAATGTAACTGTCCTATATTGTCAATGACACAGGGGTGCTAGCCTTCTAGGATCAACCATGCACACCTCTAGGGAAGTGCTGACCATGGGTAGACATGACTGGCAATAGCTTAAAATGGAATATTCTCTTAAATCTGTACATGTATTTCAGGGACAGCTCATTTGATAGCACTTTTAGCATTTTACTGATGGTTTGTTAGCAAAATGTGTCATTAGCTTTTCCTTTTGAGGGTGGGAGAGCAAAGCTGCATTTCTATTTTGGCACAAACAAGATATTTTGCTATTGTTACTTTCCTTGTTTTGAATCCAGCCTTGCTTTGTGTGTGATTGTAATATGTTGCAACCACACAGTTCCTTCTTTATATTTCAGTATCTTGGCTGTTCTATTCTTCTCCAGTGGGTAATAATGAAATGCTACATTTTATGTGTTATCTGGAAACAAGACTTTTAGTGAAGTGATACTTATTTGTATTATCCTTCTGTTGTGTTTTAGGTCACCTAGGACTATGACACCCAGGAGTCCCATCCCTGTACCCCCCCCCTTCAGTGACCCTGAGAATCAGGTAATTGTAGAAGCTTTTAGATGACATAGTGCCTTTCAGCTTGCAAGGGGATGTGGAGATATGACAGGCAGAATGCAAATTTGGCAGCAGATAGTTGCTGAAGTGAATGCAGTAGGCAGCCACAGCAGGACACATGATCAGGTGAGCCATCGGACCACTGACATGATTTCATCTATATGGAGGAGACTAACTGCAGTGGCCCATGATCAGATGGGTACTGGGGGGGCCCTGCTACAGAGCCACTACTAACAACAAATGAAGAGTACCTATCTACTGTCAGTGATCCTGACAGTTCCCTGGAAAGTGCAGAACAGGATGTAATTGACATCGGTGCTACTGTTTCAGGGAGAACACATATGTCCCAGGAGGAGCTTCCAGGTAGGCATATCTATATCAGTTGTTGAATACTCTTGTATAGTAAAATATTGACAACAATCCATAAGTTCTGTTTAATAATCAATTTGTTTGGGGGGGGGGGGGTTGTAGACTGATGCAGTTAATAACACATTCTGATTGATCACATATGGACTTAGGTTGCACTTGGCATCCAAGTTCTTAATAAAAGTATTGTTAATAGACATATAAAAGACAAAAAGTTTTAACCCCTGTATTATTGTCAGTTGTGATGATGTTGTCCTTACCTTTTGCTTAACTTCTTCTAGGACCATCATCCATTGGACGCATAGCATCATCTGTACATTGTAAGCCACATATTTTTTTTGTCAGTAGTAATGAGCAGTTCATATCTGTGATGTGGGTGTCAGAACTGTTGTGTATATTGCTGTACTGCCTGCAGTAGTGGCACCACTGTTAGTTTCTTATCATACATTTGACTATAGTAGTGTAATTATAAATTTCTTTCCTGTGTTTGTTGCTTACTATCACAGGTGATCCTGACAGTGGAAGTGTAGGACTCTTACTACCTAATGTCAGAGTATTGGCATACTCTGATGATGATGGTGACCAAACACAGGCACAGTTGGGGGGGTACAGAGGTTGAATATGACACTGAGGCTGACATTCAACAATCCACTGTTATTCCACCAGACACAGCCAGTAGAAATATGCCAACCCATTTCAGTGAGCCATCAGATATTGGACAGGTGGAGGGTAAGACACTCTATAAGATTGGTGTGATTACGGTGGCTTCAGTGCCTGTTGACTCTGGCCATAGCTAAAGTGTGGGTGAGGTGCCACACAGGAGGGTTGTTAGGAGTGTTCAGAGGAGGCCTGCTGTCCATCCTCCACCTGATCCAGCTGTGTCTTCACTTGCCGCATGACACATTTCAATAGGTTCTTCAGAGAAATGTTTAGGGTTGTAGATTTGGCACAGGCTGACATGCATGACTGCCTCCACTATGTTGCTGATTCAATGGCTCTGATGAATGACACATTGGAATGTTTGGTGTCTGTGATGGAACATCTGCTAGGAGGTGAATGGCATTCTCATGGGCATAGGTCAGCCACATCATCTGTTGTTAGCCAATGTGACTGTGCCTAATCATCTCCCATAGTGGCACTACTTTCACTGTTCCATCAGTGGTTGACGTGTCCACACCCAGATGTGGTGTTTGTGGTGTGCTCTTCCAGCAGACATCAGTCACATTCAAGTAGTAGCAGTGCATCTGACTGTGGGCTTGAATGTGCCAGTGCAACTCCGGGCAGATGCAGCTTTCATGGTCGATATGACAACAATGAACTGCCACTTCTACCATGCATGGCTCGCACCTGTCCAACATACTAAGATGTAGGGCTAACACAAAGCTTGGCTGTGTTCATGCAGAGACTCACACAGATTTTACCTAGAGGTCCATGAAGCTTAAAGCTCCTTTTGTCTCCCTGGCCATTTGTTACTTTATCCAACTGTCTACCTGCTTCTCTTTCTTACACTCACATACACACACTGACTAACCTTTTGTGCCAGCCTAGTCTTCCTGCTCCCCCACCACCACAAACACAACACCCTGTGCAGGTAATGATAACTGTGCCATATCCTTGTTTTCTGTATTTTGAATTGAGGGATACATAACATTTCTGTCTGATGCTCAGGTGCATAGTTGACTTAGTGCTTAGTATATCTGCATTTGTACTGTTGTTTTGCTAATTGTTCCTTTGACATATTTTATTCTTAGAAAGTTAGACAGTTGACAGAATCAAACATTTTTCGTGGATAGTATAGTGATGCAGCGGTTTGTGTTGTCACCTCACAGCAAGAGGTTCTCTAGTTTGATTCTTGGCTGGGGTACCTTCTGTGCAAAGTCTACATGTCCTCTCTGCATTCGTGAAGTTTTTCCTGGGTGCTCTGGTTTCCACCTATGTTATAAAGACATGTGTCTGGAACATTTCTCCCTGGGCCTCCACTGAAAATTGGATCGTTCCAAGTCAGACTTTCCTGGTAAACAAATGCTAAATAAAGTACTCTTAATAATCTTCTGAGGGTCGTGAAGTCTGAAACTGAAATGTGTCTCATTACTTTCTAACTTTTCTCTGTAATGATTTTCCAGTACAAAAGTATGATGCTAAACTGAGGACATTTGATGACCATCAGTACATTTGAGAGGTAAGAATGTGTGAATTTTTGATGTTTGAGACCTACTACTTGACAGAGGACACATGTAGTCACATAAGTCTCTGCTGTTACATGTTAAAGTCATTTCTGTACAGATCCCCCACCTTTTACTTGCTTACATTACCAAGTAACAACATGCAAGGATATGCCATTCATTTGTATTTTTACACAATACACTATATATTCAACACTTACCTTTTTTAGTTCAGGGCTGACTCTGTTTGATGCTAGCAGTACACAGCCATTACTGCGGTAGGTAAAGGTTGTGAGCACTGCCTGGCATCGATGTTACTATATGTAAGTGCATAGGATGAAGGATTTAGTGTGTTCTACGCATTTCCTCTTAGTGCAAGGGCATAATGAGCATGCCGACATTTGCCTACAGCCACAGCAGCTGCTGTTTCCACCCTGACTCCTCACCTGTGTGTGGCTGTGGTGACTTTGCCATTGGTGGTGGGATGTGTGCCTCTTCCACTTGGTGATCTTGCTGAAGCTGCTTTGTCTAGATGATGTTATATAGCATAGTATAGATGGTGAATATTTCAGTACATTTACATGGATTGTATTGCAGGGCTTACCCAGATGTATGTAGGCACCAGAACCACTACGTCAGCAGCTCAAACACACACTGTATGATATTTCTGATTTGAGCATGTGCCTCATTATGGCCTTCTTCAGTAGGTGTGTGTGCATTTATGATGGGTGTCATCATCCATGGTTCCCGTGCATAACCTGCATCCCTTCGTAAATGACCCTGTGAGATATCCCCCATAGTGAACATCTGATAAAGTTGGGAGGTATGCCAGATATGGGAGTCTTGGTAAATGCCTGGGTTGCCAGTACACACATTCAAGATAATTCCTTTGGCTTTTTACATGACTTAGCAGTTAATAGAGTGGAAGCCCTTTCTATTTATGTAGACCATTCTCTGTTACCCAGATGATGCCTTAATTTCTATATGTGTACAATCTATGCCACCCAGTACTTCCAAGTAGTGTGCTACAGGGTAGAACTCCTGCATATTTGTGGCCCTGGCCTCAAGAGTATGGGGAAAATAGATGTGGTCACTGGCATTTTGGTGCATAGCATTGAGGAATTGAAGGAGGATCCTGGATGCTGATGTCCGTGACTCCCACAGCATGTCCCCTGTTGGTCTCTGAAAGGTACAAGTAGCTAAACTTCTAAGTGCTACACATACCTTTGCCTCCACTGGTATGGGTTCCCCTTGGTTTTCCCTGGGTCCAAGTTGAGGGCGACAGAGTTTGCTGAGTTCCTGTAGTGTGTCTCTATCCACCCTGTAGCACTCTACAATTTCCACACCATGCAGATTGCTAAAAGTTAAAAAGGGTCTGAAAACTCTTCTCCTTCTTGGCTGTGATCTAATAGCAGCAGCAGCATAGACTTCAGCCTGTTGCACATACACATGAATTAAAGCAACAGCAGTCCCTAACATACTTTCTGTGTAGACTCCTTTCTGTGACTGTATTCTAAAAGGTTTTGGAATTCTCAGGACAAAATCAGCACTGAGTCTCCATGGTTATAGCTTGTTAAATAGCTCCTCCATCTTGGATTGGTTAATTAACATACAATTCAATTGCTTATGCTGTAATTAGCATGCCATGTTGTTTACCTTGTTTGTGTGGTTCTATACAACATATAGAGGTGATTACTGAATGAAAAACAGTGCACTATCATGTGTTCTCCATGGTGCGACACATACATGGTGTAAATGGAACGTGTAGGGTTTATTGAATCTGGCTGATTCTCTTTTTAATTAAAGTAAGATGATAAATCAGTAGAGGTGTCTTATAAATGATAGGATGCATTCAGCAGCATTCAGCTTTTGGATGTGAACTAAACAAATATCGCTGGTGCATGTCCACTGTTCTCATTTAAAGCACATACTAGCATTTGTTTTACGTATAACATTTGTTTTACTTATTTACAATGATGGAGTATAGTGAGCTTATGATTCTGTTGTGTGGTTAGGCTGCACTATCTACGAATTTGCAGAATATAATGAAACTCTATATCAGCATCAGATAGGAAAGTGTATCTCATTTTGCAAAACTTAATAAAGCCTCCAAAGGAAAATTAATTTAATGTACCACTCAAAACAAGGTACACTCCCAACTGTTACACTTAGACAGTAATCCACAAGGTCCGCTTAGTGTAAAAAAAAAAAAAATTACATCATAGTCTCTCCACACACCTTCTGTTCTGGCTTGTATTACTTGATCTTGCCTCAGAGTCTACACTTTCAGCTATATAGTGAAGTGTTGCTATTAGTTTGAGTTACTCAGTACTAATATTTATTAATATTTTTCTTTTTCACTCCAATCTTTCTTCAACTGCAATTGGAGGCACAGTTGGAGGAGCTACTTAGGATCGTAGAATTGATTACCTGACTGACACCTCCAATTGCATCTCTGATGTGACTATGATGGACTCCATATGAAAATAAAGAAAAGGTGAAAATTTAAAATCACATTCAGGTTAAGTAGATGTGGTCATGATACTATCAATGCTTCATGAAATTGAAAGTAGTGGAAAATCTCTATGATGGAATCAATGCCACCCCAACACCTAACTCATTGTATCCTACTTGAAATGCTGGGGGTACTTAGATCCTTCTAATGCATTAGATAGTCAAACAAAAATACTCTTGACCATTCAATAAAGGCAAATGATCTTGGCCCACTTACTGTTTTACGTTTTTTGTTCCCATTGTGGAAGGAATAATTCAGCAATTCAGTGTTTGTCAAAGAATGGACAACTGGCAGCCAGTAACAATTTGACATCACCTCCTTTACCAAAACAACACCGATCAGATAGAAACAGATTTTATTTTTGAGGGCAAAGAGGAAACTCCTTTCATGAGAAAATGTATTCTCAAGGCATCCCATCAAAGTTGATAAGAGTTAGATGATTATCCCAGCAAACAAGTATCATATTTCTTCATTCAAGGGTCTTTTTTAATTTTCACCATTGATTCCACAGTCACTAGAGATGCCTCAAAATTAAGAATTGTAACCTCAATTAAGGGAGGGATTAGAACATTTTTAAAGTAATTCAAAATGAACTACAGCAAGATCATATTGCAGGTCCATTTATTCAACCCCCCCAGTCAACCTTTATGATATCTCCCATTGGCCTGGTGCCAAAAAAGAAAGAAAATCTTGGCTTATCCTCCATTGATCTTAACCTGCTGGACTTCTGTTAATGATTTAATTGAAAAGTAATAAACCAAAGTGTGCAATACATCTTTGGAAAGAGGGTCATGTTATGAAACAAATCTCTGATCCCTGACTTTGTAAACTGTACATTCAGTCTGCTTTACATTTTTTTTTCCCAATCATAGAGCAGGATTGGCCACTTACATGGTTTTCCTTTGATGCTAAATTCTATTTTGACAAAGTCATGTCCATGGGCTCTTCTATGACCTGCTCTGTTTATTTATTGAAACACTGAGCACCACTTTGAATTGGTGCTGGCAATACCGAGCGCAATTTCAGGCAGCTAGTCACAATTTCAACAACTTCTTCATAATAGGCAAAGTGAAGGAGGGAACTAATGAAGGAATGAGGATTTTTAAAGAGTTGTGCCTTGAACCAGGAGTTCCCCTTCCTTTAGAGGAATTGAATGGTCCTAGCTCAGTAATCATGTTTTGGGATTTGTTAATTGACATGTCTACATCAGTCTTTAAACTACCAAGGTAGAGGTATCTTGATTTATATCAAAAATAAATATACTTAAAAGGCTGGTCTAACATGACAGAGTACTTGAGCTTCTCAATGTTCAAATCACTACAGGTGAAATCCAATGCCACTTTCTTGCAAGCTATAGGTCCCCCTATATGACCCAGGAAAATAACATGTATTTGAATTTATTGCAAACACTCTCAACCCATTACCATATTCATGTGTGACTTTAATTACCCCCTATCAACTGAGAACCATATACAACACCTATATACATGGACAGAGATTCATGGATTTTGTATACACAAACTCCCTGGAACAGATTGTTAATACACCGACTGGGGTGGAAAGCATACTGGAACTGGCCCTCACTAATATGGGAGAGTACTGCACACCTCCTAGTGTAATGCATTGTCTGTTGTGGTGACGCCACAAAATGGTCTCCTTTGAAGTAAAAATAAAACTTGGCACCTCAACTAAACCTGGAATATTCAGGAATTACTCTAAGGTTAAGTTCCTACTGTTAAGTGATAACCTGACCAAATTTCGAGCCCCCATAAACTCTGAGAACACTACTGCCTACACAGAACTGTTCACAGAAGCCATATACATGCATGTTAATAGCTGCATAGAAGCAGTTGTACTCATGAGGAATAAGTACAGAACTAATTAAAAAAATGCTACCCTGGTGGAATCACAACATCAATAGGCTGTAAATAATAATAATGTAATAGACAGAAAAAAAGAAAATTGTGGCAGAAATTAGGAGGTGCAGCACCCAGCAAGAAAAAAGCAGATTTCAAACTAAGCAAACAACCCAGAGGACAAATTAAGTTTACCAAAGCCAAATTTGAGGCAAATTTGGCCTCTCAGGCCAAGGATAACCACAAGGCATTGTTTACCTGTCCACAAGCTCAAAGGCAATACCCAATTGTGTGTAGAGTTCATTGTTAATGGAGCCACCTACATAGAACCAGAAGATATAGCAAACCTACCAGCAGATAAATTCAGCTCTAACTTTACTCCTCTCTCCCACCCTCAACATCCCTTCAGGAAATTCCATCAAATATAACTCTCCCTGCTCTAAGCAGGGAACAGGTCATCGATGATCTCTGTAAGGCTAAGAACACTGCATCCAAGGGTCCAGACAATATCCCAGGATGCCTTCCAAATAACATGAAACATGACCTACCAGGGCCTCTAGAATTACTATTTAACTGTAGCCTCTAAACAAGCTTCATGACTCAAGAATGGAGAAAAGCAACAGTCATCCCTCTGCACAAACGTGGGTCATATACAGATCCTGGAAACTACAGACCCGCAAGTCTCACTAGTCTCATATACTAAGCCATGGAAAGAATTATCATGAAACTGATCAGTAATGACATAGGAAACCTCCAGAGACTGGACCCAATCCAATTTAGTTTTGTCAAGGGCAGGTCATGCCTACTCAGTGTGGTGGACTTCTCTGAGAAGGTCACCAAAGCAATGGCTGAAGGCAAAATGGTTTGCACTGCCTACCTTGACTGGGTCAATGCATTTGTCACAGTACCCCATCCATCCATTGTTGACAAACTGAAAAGGTTAGCTATAAAGCCTTATGTCACCAAGTTGATAGCTAGCTCGCTCACAGACAGGACCAACAAGGTTAGAATTGGAGAGTCTACCTTTACAAAAAGGCCAGATACAAGTGGAGTCTGCCAAGAATCAGTTCTGGGACTGCTCCTTTTTGGCATTTACTTCTCTGAAGTCAAGGCCAATGTCAATGGCCTCTGACAGACTACATTTGCAGATGACTGCAAATTAGGAGTGGTCCCCCACCGACACAAATGTTCTTCAGAAATGGCTGACACAAACAAATAATTGGTGTCAGAGCCATGGACTAAAACTAAATGCCAATAAATGCATAATAGTATCCTTTGGGAAGTCATGCACCGCTAGTAATTATCATGTTGACAACACATCCCTAAGAGTTGACTCAGCAGTCAGGGACTTGGGGACATACATAGACAGTAATCTTGCCCTTACCATCCCAGGTATCTACAGTAGTGAGGAAACCATTCTATGTTGTACATCTAATAAATGAAGGTATGGAATCTAGGTCCAAGGAAGTCATTGCTCCACTGTATTCAGCATTCATCAGACCTATCATTGAGTACAATACCCTTTTGGTATGTACCTAACTAACGAGGCATATCCAATAATTGGAATGGCCACAGAGCTTACTCACTAAAAGAATACAGGGCATAAGTAACATGTCCCTATAAAGACTATCTCAAGGCCCTGTCTCTGTATTCTGTCTTCTACAGGCTGTTGAGGGGAGGCTATGCCTAGCATACAAGGCGTTGTCAGACCTCACCCCCGTGTAACTCCTGCATATCCACAAAACAAAAAGAACCAGAATTACCCATTCTAAAGACTCAAACTTTACCTGTGATATAAATAGGTCCTGCTGGAGAGACAAGTATGTATCCCAGCAACTACCCCTTCTCTGGAACAGGATCCCCATCCATGTGAAGCAGAGTTCCCTCCCTAACCAAATTCAAGTGTAACTTGGGCAATTAGATGGGGAACAGGAAATTCATCCCTGGTTTGGCACCTATGTCTCTAATGGACACAGCCAGTCTGTAAATGGTTCATCTCCCAGGCCCCTGCTTGTAAATGATTTATCTCCCAAGCATCTGCTTACACTTATCAAGGGTACCAGAACTTGTAAGAGATTTGGGATACATGGCTAGGTTTAAAAAGGCCCTTCTGGTCATTAGCCTGGTAAATAGCTATGAACCTATCATTAACTAAAAGACAAGATACAATGTCTTGGTTCCACAATTGACAAGTTTTTTTCTGCCAGTAATGTTAGAATCAGTGATATTATGCATTTACACAGGCTCTTTAAATTTGCTTGTTGGGACCTTTTTGAGGTCTATTTCCAATTTACTGAAGGGCAGAAAAGCAAAAACTATTTGGTGCCAATCCCTCATAAGATCAAAGGTATCCCAAAGTAAAAAGTCTTAAAGATCAAAGAGGACATCCACTTATGGAATACATTTTTGAATAATTATAATGGGATCACACTACGGTAGAATCCTTCAGTGTCTTCCAATGCTCTTCAGCTCTTTACTGATGCAGCTGCAGGTTTTGGCATAGGGGGATACTTTCAAGGCAGGTAGTTTACAGCTGAATGGCCTGCCTCCTGGTCCAAAGAAAGGAAGAGGGATATAACCATTTTAGAATTCTTGCTAATCAAGGTAGCCACTCTTCTATGGAAAGAATATTTTGCCAATAACAGAGTCATTTTCTACTCCAGTTATCAAGCGGTGGTACAAGCTTTAGTCAAGCATTTTTCTAGGTCCAAAGAGGTACATTCTCTTTTAAGATCACTAGTATTACTAAGCCTACACATCTATTTTAATTTGCAGCTCAACACATTCTAAGGAAGGCCAATGTCATAGCTGATAGCTTATCATGGTTTCAGATCTCCAGGTTTTGCCAGTTGGCATCAGAAACAGATCACTCTGAAACATCTATACCTCTATTATATTGGCTGACTGACAAAGAATAGCTATCATTTTACTGTCCAAGTCTTGGGATATGAATGCTAAGAAGGCTTACTCATCATCCCCACAGGACATTTAAAACTTCTTACTTTGGGCTACCTCTCCAGGATTGACATCGGTCAGTATCAGTCATGATCTAATTTTCAGTTTGGCGATGTTTATTGAATGAGGTGTAAAATACCATTCCCATTCATTTAATAGCCTCAGGTAAGTTAGCTCAATCCCTAGGGCTTCCTGACTTTACTTATAATTGGTTGGTCACCAGATTAATTAAAGGTTGGAGAAACATGAATGGAAGGACATACAGGACATACTATCCTAGAAAACCTATAAGTAGTTTTCTTTTGGAATACATTGTTAAAGGGTATGGGCCTTGGTATAGGGTTTTCATTCATCTGTACTCTGGTTGACTGTTTTCACTCAGTTGCATGCAGGTGCATTCAGAGTAAAAGAATTATAGTAGACATTGTTCTGGGGTTATGTTATACTTAAAGAGTACATCACTGTCTAGTTAAAGAGATCAAAAACAGATCAGAGTTGTCAAGACCAACATGTTCGTCTTGAAAAGTCATGTACTTATTGTATGTTTACTGAGTCAATACTTCACACAGGTTAGATACAGATGCTTCATCTTCTTAGCTTATTTTTTGTGTGAAATCAGTACTCAAAACTACACCCAGTGCTGTTAATGCCACTCCTCATAATGCATTATATAGCATTTCTACCACTGGTTATTCATCACAATCTATTAAAATAGGCAGTTTCTCAGATCTAGCACCTGGAAGACATTCCATTCAAGTTTTGAAGAGAATGAGAAGGTATATGTCTGATGCCTTCCATTTCTATGTCATGCAATAACCAAATTATTTTTCATTGCAGGAAAGAATGATCTATTGATCATAGGGTACTCATTTATCTAGAGAACAGCAATAAGACCATTGGTACGTTCAAAGGGGTTATCCTTTCATTTTCAACTAATTCACTGGACAGTCACTTGGTTCAGTTATCCAGGATTATCCTGGCTCTAGCTGTGGGATATTTGGCACAATTTGTTGACCTGCTGACCTAGCCATAGTGCTGTGATCGTGTACCTCAGAGGTAATGATCTGACTAAGATTCCTAAGATTGTATTAACCAGAATTTTATCAGACTGTCCACACTTCAGACTTTTCATCACAAATGTTGATTTTCTGCTCTACTGTAGTTCCAAAATTTATTTGGAAATGCACTTTAAATCCTGCAACTATTGAACTGTTGAGGCATTTCATCAACTGCCACGTAGCACATGCAGCAAAATCGTTAAGTGTCCATGTGGCTGAGAATATGGCAAAACCAGACAAGGATTTTTGTGAAATTGAAGGAGTACATTTGAATGTTTTTGGTAAAGATTTATTTAATCTGCAGCTTTCATTAGTAGTTAATAAATCAATTAATCAGTAGGTATGTTTATATTTCCAAATTGTCTCATTAATTTGTGATAATCAAATTCGAACAAGTTTTTTTTCCATTTTAATGTTTGCTTTAGTCTGGCTTGATGTTATTACTGAACCTATACATTACTTCCAAACCAGTAGGTTCAACTGTTGTTGGACTTTCCTGGAAGGAGGCTATGAATGATAGGGGAAAGCATGTGGAGGCAAGCCAGTGGATGTTCACCTTGTGGCCTTATCCCCCTTGTACTTTCCCTTTTTATGGTTCATTGCCCTGGTGCTGAGGTGGGTAGGCCAAGTAAATCTTTGGAGTTACTATAATCACATCAAAGTTGAGATAGGGGCAATGAGTGGTAAGCCTTGAGATGGTTGATATGCACTCAGGCACTATTTCAAAGGGTACACAGGAGTTAGGTGATGTCAACCACCTTCCGGGATATGTTCAAACTTGTGTTTTGATAGTGAAATTAAAAACCTTATTACTTGGAGCTC